>NC_058160.1:27509750-27814295 GCF_020080835.1 Cotesia glomerata
TAAGTTATAACTTGAGAGTATAAAATAAAAGTTTAAAGCAGACAGAAAAGAAAAAAAAATAATAAATTTTTAATTTTATCATTGAAAAGAGATTCATCTTGGTGGATGTATAACAACAACCGCCCTTAAACTTTCCGAGTTTAATAAACAGAGGCAACGAACAACAGGATACGATACCTCGAAGAAAACAAACTAAAAAGACTGGCAAGTTTTTAAAATAAAAAAAAAGAAACAAAGTAGATAATTTCAAAGAAGAGGAACAAAATAAGAGTGAAACGGTGAGTGATGAAAGAGAAGCATCTTACGTTCTAAACTTTACTCATAACAGTAACGATAACCTTTTTTAATTTTGTCAAAATTTAATTAGGACTCTCTCCATGGTTACGGACATCACAACCTTCCCTCCTGGTATTATTAATGCCGCCTATTCTTTTCTAAACGTGAGTATGAGGAAGATACACATCAACTACCCTCCTCTTTTCTACGCCCTTCAAGTAAAAGATAACAAGAAGAATTTCTCGGTGGTTGTAAAAGGATACTACAATTGTAGGTATAAATTTATTTTAAAGTTAAGAAAAAATTTTTTTTAACAAAAGAAAAATTCTACTAAAAAACTTTGTTAAATTTAGAAAAAATTGATGTATGAATTTTTAAGATGGTAATAATTAAAAAAAAAAAAATTTATATATATTAGATCAATTTTTGGATGGAAATTAAAATTCATTTGAAAGCTATAAAAATTTTTTTTTAAAAAAGAAAAATTTTACCAGAAACTTTAATTAATTCTGTAAAAATTAATATGTAAATTTATTTATTTTAATAATAGTAATTATTAAAAAAAGATTTACATGAAATGAGATCGATATTTAGTCGATATGAATTAGGAAAAATTTAAAAATTATTTTAAGGCTGAAAAAAAATTTTTTTTTGATAAAAAGATAAATTCCATTAAGAACATTATTAAATTCTAAAAAAATTGATGCATGATTTTATTTATTTTAATGAATTTTAATAATAGTAATAATTAAAATATGATTCATCCAAATGAAACCAATTTTTGATCTTTACTAATCACCAATCACTATCACGAACCTTTCAGTCTGTCGTACCCCCACGCAACAGGCAGTGAATGTAAAAAACATAAAAGTGAATGAAATAGCTATCGCTTATTTAGATTTTCAGTTGTTGCAATATTACTTTAATAGCCGCGAATCAGCGGTAATGTTTTATATAATCATGACTAGAAGTTATGCACGCGCAGGGCATTTACCGAGTGCGTGACCTTCGGCATTTATAAGCCCCGAGGCCGTATGGAGGCGGTTTAAATAGGAAAGGAATCACCACCTCGCGGACGCTGATTCGAAAGGCTTTGTATTTAAATTGCCTCAATTTGTGCAGCCATTAATTCAGCGGCTGGCAAAAGGAAGCATAATACAAGTCGTCAGCGAAAGTTGGGCATTCACGCGATCTCTCATACACAACAATCCAGCATACCATTACACACTCACATGTACTTCCGGAATGTGCGAACCCAGCAGTAAAAGAAACGCCAGCTTACAAATAAAAACAGCTAACGTCGGTGTCTTTCTCCTCCCTCTTGCGGGCTTTCGGCTTAACGATTCTAATTTTTGTTATTTAAATAAATATTTGCTCGGAATTCCTCCAGACAGCCGAGAGACAGATAGTTATGTCTGGCATCTGTAGCTTGTACCACTTGGGTCTTCAATATGATATTCTGTTTGGCACCACTGGGATTATATTTGTAGACTCAGACTTGTCATTTTGCCAGCACTACGCTTTTTACTATCTTAAACCATACGAATATTCAATCCTCAAGTGAATTTCAAATCCTCATCGGCGATTTGCTTTGATGTAAACAAATTTTTAATTTTATTTTATTCATGTTTTTCCTTTGGCTTCACTCTTTTTCATTAATAATGTAAGTAGTAGGGTGACACAAAAAAAAACGGATATTTTTTTTAGTCTCTTGTAAAAATATGTTCATTTTTAAAGTTTTCTAAGTGAATTGTAAATTTTTCAAAATTCTCTAAACTATTTTTAAATTATAATATATAATTTTTTTAGATTATTATCCTTCTTATAGAAAAAAGAAAATTGCATGGTACTCTAGTTTAATTCCTAAAAATTTCAATGAAAAATTAATCAAATATATATTGTGTCAATTAAAAACAAAAAATTCAATTTTTTACGATTTTGGAAATTTTTAAATTAAGGTAGTTCTTTCCAAACCTATAGTTTATGCTACTGCTGTCTTTTTCATTCGCTAGTGTCGCCTCTTTTACGGGCTATTGCTCACTTACTGCCACGTATGACTTTATTTGTTTACTTTACTAGTTTATCAATGATTTCTCAAAAACTATGTGGTAGGGAATTCTAGAATTTTCTAAGATAATTATACGTGTATTAATCTAAGTAATATTAGTTTTTCGTGAAATTCTTAAAATTTCTTCAATACAAAAATAATAAAACTTTGCGGTTTTCTCTTTCTTTCCCATACTGCCTGTGTAAAAATGTCATTTCGACGGTCTAATTAGGAATTTGTTCAACTCTTTATTTTTCAGAGGGTGATTTTTTAACATTTTGATGTAGCAATAGTCCAATTATAACTTATTTGAATGATTCAAACCAATATATTATACCTTTATTAGATATTTATGATATTCAATGGTTTTTTAAAATGATAATAAATTTTGAACTAATTGTTTTTTTTTTTTTGTACAAATGGAAGATTTTCAAAAATGGAGTTAGACAATTTGTTAATTGAGGTCTTTAAAACCAAACTGTTTAATTATTTAATGGAGCAAGAGATTTAAACTAAGTTACTTATTGTCGCTCTCGGTGTTATTATAAATAACATTGTTACTATTTTTGACTGCATAACTACAGATATCATATAAACCCATCTACCCTAGTTAAATCATATAAAAAATTAAATTTAAATCATATTATAATTAATCATAAGCATTTTTATTGTTATTTTCATTATATTCTAATTCTTATATTATTGTATCCACTATTGCAAAAATTATTATGTATACCTTGCCATTTGGCAACAGCCTTGGCATTATTAAAAAGTTTGGAAAATCCAAATGAGCATGCCTTAAGCGCTCATGTCATACATAAATTATTTAGATAACATAACAAAAATTATTCGTTTTTAATTTGAATTTTCCCGCGAGTAGCATTATCTCCTCTGTAGGTCCAGCTAAAGAAAAATTTTAACAGATAATAAAACCGTTAGTAATTATACCATCATGTATAGTTTCTGCTTGTTTATAGTTATTTCAATTCTGTTTATGAAAAATAATATATATGGCTGCCGAAATCGCAGAAAGTCACCGAACTGAAAATCTAAAAAAATTAACTGTATCGAAATGGAATTATTTTGACACGCAATTTTCACAAGGGTTTTGATAAACTTCCTCAGGAATAAAACAAAAAAAAAATTAAATCATGAAAGTGATTTTTGACAAAGTTGTGGTGTTATCAAGCCCAGTACTCCCGTAAATACCACGCACTTATTCATTTAATTCATCAGAAAAACGAGTTTTTTTCTGAGAAATCTTATTTAATCGATAAGAAAATTTTTTTAACATGTTCTGTAGTTACTATTATTTATTTCAATATGCTTTTTATCCATAATTTTTTTCGTTTAAATTATGAAAATCACGTTTTAATCGAAATCACGATTTTTAGGCAAAAGTAGAGCATACCTGCGCGCTTCGCGCTTAAGGCATGCAATAAATAAATAAAATAAATAAATAATTAGGACGTCGATTTTCAATTGCAATTATCTTTGGTTAGAAGTGGTAAATCGTCTCCGAATTTTACCAGCATTATACATTATTATAAATTTGGAAGGTATCTTGAAATTTGCTTGCATGTCCCAATTACCTTAATCGACAAATTGACTTATTGAAGTAACAAACTTCTTTCAAAAGGATAAAAAATATTTTTTTTTTTAGTTTAACTAAAAATATTTTATTGCAGTAACATTAACTAGTTAGTTAGTCTAACAAACTTTGTAGTTGAACTAGCTAAATCATTTTGTTAAAATAGTTTAACTGAATGACTTTTATGAGAGTAGAAAACTTAAAAATGAATACTGTATTAAGTAGTACAAACTTGTACATATCAGACAAGGCAAAAATGTTATTGTAGACAGACGTAATGTTTGTTAATGCAAATAAATGAATAAGGAAAGTCTGCAAAACCGGGATATAAGGGACATACACAATCTAGGATGTAATTCCTCACATCTGGGCAGGATGCCCGGTAAATGTAGATGGTGAACGCAAGTAAAGTGGCTTGGGGCGGGCAGGATCAGACGGTCGAGGCCGGGATTCAGGTCACCTCTCATCGCAGTAATCAAATCTAATCCTCCGGAAGCTCCTGCGTGCTAACTGCTGCTCGATGTATGTCAGCTTAACGTGTTATACAATCTTAGGGCCTGAACCCGCGTCCCCTCCCGCTCAGAAACGTGTTGCATTCCGGTTGTTTCGGATAATGTGTTATTCGTATGCAGAATTAACTGTTTACAGTTTCCAGTTTGTAGTCTACTACGGGATTAAAATGACGACATTATGCGACTGGACCGCTAAAAAATGAATTTATTTTATAATTCAATAGTAATTCGGATAATTTATTCCGGGTGGGAACATATACCAATCGCGGTTTAATGTCAAATCGATAAATGTGTGCTCCCGAGTGCACTTATTAACTGTTAATTTCCCGGGTTGATTTGAATAATTTATAAATTTAACCGACGAAAAACGGAATCTCTATTTAATATCTGATGGCATTAAATGTTTACGAGCCGAAGTTGCTTGAAACCAATTCAAAAATGTACTCCAGAGCCATACACATGCTTCGCGTCTGAGAGAGAAAGAGAGAGAGAAAATAATGGAGGAGGAAAGAGTGGATGTACTTTTAGTAAGTAAGAGAATCTTAGGCAATCTCGTATGCAAATTGAGTTTTTCCACGGTGGGAGAAGATGCTTCGATTTTGCCTATACCTTATAACCGACGCTAAGGGATAGAAAGAGCTTTTCAAAAAAAATTTGTTTCCCTGTGATATTGACTTTACGTACATGCAAATAGTCAAGTTGGTAACTGCATTTCCGGCTGCATTTGCATTTACCAATATACTTTTATACTTGATCTCTTATTTTTTTCTTTCTTTACTAAGAACAATGTCCTTTAATATAGAAAATAACAATAACTAAAAATTTATTATGATTTTAAAAGAAAATTTTTTAATAAAAAACCATATGATTGTCTATTTACTCTAAAAATGACTATAACTTAGAATATTAATTTTTTTGAAGAATAATATGAAGTCAAAATTGTAGCTTTGAAAATTTTCTACAAATAATGTTTATATACTACACGGAAAAAACGAGATTGAACTGGTTTCCATATTGGACGGAACCTAGTTCCATCTATAGTGAAAAAATTTACAAATGGTTACTACTTCTATGTAGATTGTAGTAGGTATCGTTTTCGTTTATTTCAGTTCAATCCGAGATGGGGCTCAGAGCCATCTGAGATTTATTTGTCTCAGATGGTTGTCAGTATCACGCGCATACTCGTCAGTCCCATCTTACATAGAAGTGGGGTATAATTTAAAATTAAAAAATTAAAATTAAAATTAGAATAAAAAAAAAAAATTTTAATTTCAGTATGGTACTATTTTTTAAAATAAGATGATGAATACCAATCTTCATCTTATTTTAAAAACTAGTACTACAATGAAATTAAAATTTTTTTTTTTAATTTTTTAATTTTAAATTAAAAATTTTTTTTTTTAATTTAATTTTTTTTAAACTTATTAAGGATTAGTTTTTTAATTTGCAATAAAATTATAATCCGTATTATTCATTATAATATACTTATTATTCATTCATATATATTTGATTGCAAAATGCACTTGAAAATGATAATGTAAAAATAGGTACTATGTGCAGATAGATTCTAGTTAAATTCCGAATGGACGCCACTTCTATGTAAGATGGGACTGACGAGCATGCGCGCGGTACTGACAACCATCTGAGACAAATAAATCTCAGATGGCTCTGAGCCCCATCTCGGATTGAACTGAAATGAACGGAAACTGTACCTACTACAGTCTACATTGAAGTAGTAACCATTTGTAAATTTTTTTCACTATAGATGGAACTAGGTTTCGTCCAACATGGAAACCAGTTAAATCTCGTTTTTTCCGTGTATAACACTATCTTCAGTAATTTAGAAGATACGGTGACTTAAGTAGTGTTCATTATCCAACATTATAAAAATGACCATTGCTCATAGAAATTTTATTTAAGAAAAAAATATTATTATCAGCTTTGAATTTAAAAAAATAATAATAATAATAATGGTTGCAGTAATTTTAAGTTTTAAAAAAGTAAAAATGTCAGTAACCGGATTATTTGTGGTGGCGTGGTAACTTTATTTAACAGAGGTTCGTTAAATAATTCACGTGAATAAAGTTTTAACAAGTGAACTGTAGGTTTTAAAAAAGCTCGGTTCCGAAGTCAAAACTAAGGAGATAAAAATATTATTCTGGATTATTTAAAAAAGTTGGTGGGAACAGTAAGTGAATAGTGTTTTTGTTTATTCGACCGGGCGCTGTCTAAATCTTTTAACAAACACCGTAAATTAGTCTGTGTTCCGTGTAAATGAAAATTTTCGATGGAAATAAAGCAGACAGTAGGAGTATAGGCAAGAATAATTCGATTTGCTGGTGCATTGGAGAAGCTAATCTCCTTCGGGAAAAGTTCACTTCGAACTACCTTCTACCGCAAGCTTTGCCGGAGAGATTTGCAAGAGAATGTATAATGTTAATTCTTTTATTTCATTCCACTTTTTCTTTTTTCTTTTTTTTTTTTTACACTTTTTTATAATCCTCTTTCCCCTTTTTTTACATTCCATTTACTGCGGCTTTTATTTTCAAACAAAATGCGGAACATAAGAGTATTGTAATAGGGAAAACGCCGATGTGCAAATCTGCTGTCCATTAGTATGTACAAACTTCATAATTACATTCTACGATATTTTTTTAAATTACTTTTGGCCTAAACTTTAACAAACTTTTATGGTCGATTAATATTTTATTATAAAACAATCGCATGATTAAAATTTGATTTAAAATTCTAACAAACTTTTTTACAAAAATCATACAATTTTTTTCAATAATTAAATTACTAAAGTTTCTCGAATAATTTTTATTATTTTTTTAATAAAACTTTTCTTAAATTTTTTCAATTAAAATTTTTTTGTATCGAAAAAAATTTTAAATTATAAATAAATAAAAATTTCAGGCTTAGAAAATTTACATAGGCATTCTCTTTAACCTCTTCATAACAATTAGTTTCAGCAAAATTAATGATCAACTCTAAACATTACAGATACCCTAAATAATGTTAATAGCCAAAAGTGCACAGGTGGTGTCTACACTAAACTACATGGCGAAACTCATCAAGTTAACTCGGGAATGCGCGGTATTGAGGGAGGAAGAAGTTTAAAAAAAATAGTTAAAAGTATCAACAGAAGTTATTGCACAATGTTAGCAGACATAAAACCTTTAACTCAAAACTCGACTCGGCTTCATCTCTACACTGTTAATATTTTATCTCTTTACATCCATTTATATATAACTAAACTACATGTGCATGCATTTACAACATACATTGTACATTTCACATATATTTATTTATTCGCACATACAAAATTTGTACATGCGCATATATTTGGAAAAGCAGCGATAGTAATGCAACGCATTAGGTTTAATTACGGATTAAAAAGGGGGTTGGAGCGCGTAAGAGTTAAATACTCTCGGAACTCCGAAGGTTATATTATCATCATTTTAATGGCACTTTCCGCCGGTTTTATTAGTCAAATTAGAATGAGCATACCCCGAAATAACAGGCGAGAGAAGTGGGAAGACAGGAAGTTGATGATGATGTGCAAGCAGTGAATAAGAGCAAGATTAGTCAGACTTTATTGTTACTTCATACAAATAGAATGAATCTCAATCTGTTTTATAATTATTAGCTTTTGTAATTAAGACTTCAATTGAGAATAAATTCAGGTAAGATTAAACGATAAGTCAGCAAAGAATTTTTTAATTAAATTACTTGGTTCAAGAAAAATTTTATATTTTAAATTGTTATTCTATCAGTAAAAAAAAAATTTTATCCCAGGAAAAAAAATATTGGTTGAAAAAAAATACTTTTGGCTACAGACTAATTTTGAAGAAGATGAAGAATGATTACAGACAATTATTTTATTTTTATTGAACATTTTGATTTAAAGGTTTTAAATAATTGATTAAATTAAAATTATTTTTTTTTTTCTATTTAAACATTAAATATTATTGAATGAAAAAAAAGATTTTTTCAGTCCAGTGTGTACAAAACTAAAATTAATTTATAAAAAATCTTCGGTAATATAATATATAATAATACTTTATTAATAAAATCGAATTTTTGATTTGGAAAAAATTTCAATTTATTTTAATATTTATCGTTTCGCTAAAATTGCACCACGGTAAGTTTGAAAAATAAAAGAATGTTTTTACCGTAAAAAAAAAAAAAAAAAAAAAGGCTTATTTTATTTTTGGGTGTTTTGTTAGCTTACTTTTGTATTTTTCTTTCAGAGAGTGCAGTGATATCAAGTTCGCTGCACAAGGATTTATATTTGCACGAGCATGAAAATAGTCAGCAGTAGTTTCCGCGGGTATTGAAGCGAAGACGAGCAACTGTAAGAGGTGAGTGAAACTTTGAAACTGGAACCGGTGTGCGAGCTCAAATTCGCGGGAATTTCCCGCTATAACACAAACTCTCACTGGTTTCCTCTCACACCCCTTCAGAATGTTTCTCCCGGACTAAGTAGAGCTTTTCCTCCTCCATTTCCCAGCAAACAAATATAAACATAAACATATAGCGACAAAATAGTGAATAAATAAATAAATCAAATACATAAGTATTTTGAAGACAAATAAATAAAATTCTGAGTAAAATCCGCCAGATTAGTAAGGATTAAATTCAATTTAAGATTTTTCTCTTAAGGGGGTATTCTGGTCTAGAAGCATGAAATTTTAGGTAATTTTTAAAGTGCCGTAAAAAAAAGGCAATCAATATTTCTAATATCCATTTTTTTATGTTATTTATTAACATTATAAGAATACAGAAAAAAATAAAAAAAGTTGAAAATTCAAAAAATTAGCTGCTGATGAAGTGGGGGTGTCTCAAAAAATTGGCACGTGACGATACCCACGATTCCAACCCTCCTAGCAATCGGAAACAAAAAAATAAAAAAGATTATTAATCTAGAGTAATGTCGCTATGGTCGGAACTACGGTCATCCCCAAATTTCAATTTTTACTATTTTTAAAAAAATTCGAAAAAGTCAAAAAAAGTGGTAAAAAAATTTTTTTTTTTTTTCAGGCAGTCGCCATTTTGTGAAAAAATTTTTTTTAAACTTTTCCGTAGTTCCGACCATAGCGACATTATTCTAAATTAATAATCTTCTTTTTTTTTTTGTTTCCGATTGCTAGGAGGGTTGGAATCGTGGGTATCGTTATGTGCCATTTTTTTGAGACACCCTCACTTCATCAGCTGCTAATTTCTTGAATTTTCAACTTTTTTTCATTTTTTTCTGTATTCTTATAATGTTAATAAATAACATAATTTATAAGTTATAAAAAAATTTATAGTAAAAATATTGATTGCCTTTTTTTTACGGCACTTTAAAAATTATCTGAAATTTCATGCTTCTAGACCAGAATACCCCCTTAAGGTCAGTGGTGTTTACTCGCGAAATCTTTCGATTTTATTTAAACTGGTTGACTTAATTTTTTTCATGTGTGACAGCTTGCAGATAAAATAGTTTTGTTAGAAAATGAAACTCACGATTAAATTTATTGTTTAATCTTAATCTTACGGTTTATATTTACTGTCAGATTATTTATTTTTATTTGTAGTTAATCCGTCGCCGTTTATTAAAAAGTGCCGAGACTAAGATGATTAATGTTTACTTTAAATCTATCGCACGCCTCGATATAAGTGAGCTTTAGTTTTCATTAAAGATTATGCATCGCAACCTTAGTTTGTTTATCCATTAATAATATAATTGATCTAATTATTTTCAAATGATTATTAAAATCAAACAAAAAAATAATTTAAAAATTTTAATTAATAAACATTATTGTTTGTGCTTTTTCATTGATAATTATAAAAATTTTTTTACTAATTTGTACAAAAGAGATATTTGAAGCGTAAATTTTGTTTTTTTTTTTTTAGTATAGACAAAAGAAAGGCTTTTAATAAAACGTATCATTATAAAAATAAACTTATTATATATTACATAATTCTTTGCTTTTTATAAAAAAAAAAAAACCCTTTTTTGTTGTAATTATTTTAGCATAAAAAAAATTACTGTTTGTTAAAACTGACTGCGTGCATGAGCTAAAAAGATTCACAATGAAAATAACAGCTCAAAAAATAAAATAAAGGGGTGTTCAGTGCAATTAAAACTCTGTATGTGATATTATTTTTAAGCAGATTTTCGTTACGAGTAAAAGAGAATAATTATTCCTTTTTATTGCCAGTATATTTTTACTACTATTATTATTTTTTTTTCTAAGATAATTTTCTAATAAAATATTAAATGATTACCCAGTATTTAAAAATAGCTGTAGCTCCTAAAATATTAATTTTATCAAAAAAATAGGAGACAAAAAATGTAGCTTTAAAAATTTCCTACCAAAAATGTTTTTATACTATTAGGCTATCTTCAGTATTTTAGTTTGTATTTTTGTTTTTTTTTTTTTTTTAATTACACACGTAGAAAACTTTTAAATATAAATAATCAATCATCAAAATCCAAGACAGCAGTGAAAATAAATAAAGTTTATTCGGATTAACTTAAATCACACGATTTGCTAGAATTTATGTTTATACTTTTTATCCACTTAAATTCATTTTTTTTTTTTTTCGTTTATTTTTATTCCCAGCAGCTTCCGTTTCTTTCTTGTTTTTTTCTCCATGAAATCACCATTCCACGCAAGCGGTAGATGCAAATAAGAAGAGTTGAACTTGACTAAACTCTAATATAGTACGAAAGAAGCTTCAGACGAAAGAGTCCTTAAGGTTACAAACTCAGTTCAACTCTTTGCCAAACTATCGAATTGATTTTAATATCAACTTTGTTTTTAAACTCCAACTCAAGCCACTCACGGTTTATAAGCTACCGCTTCACCACTTTTATCCCTAACTCATTTTTTTATTTTCTCCACTTACAATCTTAATTTCACTCACAATATGTTTTAAGTAATCCTAAAATTTTATATTCTCAAAAGCTTTAAGAATAAATAAAAAAAATATAAAGATAAACATTAATTATTCCATCAGAAGAAAATTTAAAGGATTTCAGTGAAAAACAATCTTTACTTCGAAATTGTTTGTCGTGAAAGTTGTATAACAAACTTCCGAAGAAGATGTAAATCTGGATGCAACGGAGCTCAGGTTAGCTCTTTTAAAAGTATCCTTACTCGCCAGTATAAATGTAATTACTAATTACTAAAACTGCCGCTAGGTATACGTATATAGTAATACAACGCGTACCGTAAAATAACAATTATTGTTATGAGAGCGATAAAACTTATGAGTCGAACCAACATTGCTGACATTAAGACGCGTTTAACTACTCCAACTGCTGGTATCATTTTATATTTTCATGCCTTTTAATAGTCTAAACTTTTACTCTAATAATTTCATTCATTCTTATTATTATTATGACCATTATTATTATCATAATTATATTTTATAGAATAACCAAAGTAGAACTAATGATCACCCTTACAAGTACTTTGAGGTAAAATAATCTTGGAAAATAAAATTTTTTATGTGAATTGAAAGTTTCTCAACAATGTCCCAAATGTAAATATTTTCGGATATATCTTTCCTAATTTAAATAAATGCGATAAACACAGTAACCCAATTTTCAACCGTCCGCCATATTTGAATTGCCTCTTACTCCTCACAAATTTTTTTTTTTATCCGTTGGACCATTTCTACTCGTCCCAAATTCAAATATCCTCGGGAATATCCTTTCTAATTTAAATAAACCTGATATTATTATTATTATTATTATTTCTTTATTCATCGACCATGAAGTCGAAACTTCTTGCGGCCGTCCATTAATACAAAATAATACATAGTATAGCATTTTATGAAAACAATAAAAATAAAACTTAAATATTAAATATGTTAATAAAGTCCAAATTATTAGAAACTAGTACGGTATTTTTTGGTTCTGAAATTTTCTACATTTTTTTTAATGTTAGTTAAAATTTTTTTTATCAATCTTTTTATAATATTTTTCAATGTTGAAAAAAATTTGAGCCCCGGGGCACATTTGCTCTGTTTTGGCCCCGGCTTTTTCTACGGCTTCTGATTTGTTTAGCTGCTAGTTTCAGCTGCATTGAAAATTTTGTAAAATAAATTATATAACAGTTGGAAATGAGCTTGAGCTGATAAAAATATGAATAATTTTATTTTGAAATCAGTTAAAATTTTAATTTTGAGCGAAAAATTGCCTAGAAATTTAAAAAACAGTCGCTAGGTTTCACTAGTTGTCTTTTCCAAGGTGACTTGCTGCGGAATTGCTGGTCTTCAAAAACTTTTTGGAAAATATAATTTAAATTGAAGGATTTTCATTGTGATTTGTTGAAGGGACGTCTATAAATTTTGAGCAAAATATTGAAGATATCAAAAAATTATAAGAATAATTTTTTGTAGAAAACTAAATTTCCTACAAGAATGGTCCTTATCAATTTTATATTTCTCAGGCTTTGGCCAGAATTAGAGCTCAAAGTAAAGTTTTGAAAAACTCCTAATTTTTTATGTTAAAAAAAATAGAGTACAATAATTATGATCTCGTAGAAGAGATAAGATTGCAAGAGGTCTTTGCTTTGGGGTTATCCTTGAGCCGAGGGAAGAGGCAGGTGGTAAGGGGTCGTGTGTTTAATATCACAGCTATCAAAGAGGTTGCCGGCAGGTGCGCGTGTGGGCTAAACAAACGGCAAGACGTGAAGGTGTGTTGAGAAGATGAGGTTTAAGCTCGAGGATAGGAATCTTTCATCTCTGCATCTCCCCTTTCAGACTCTAAGATACATCCTTTCGTTCTACACACACCCATATTTTGTTGATCCCTCTTTCAGCGAGCAGGAGCACACACTCTCAGGTTGTTGTCTGACGACACCCGCGATCAAAGCGGGACGGGTGTACCTCGCTTAACTTTCCAAGACAAATTGCTGTTGCAAACTATTTAAACTTCATTTAAATATCAAATTATCTCAAGACCCAAAGTAGCAGCGGTACAAGGGCCTCCCACTCATCGGGTAAATGGGTTTCCCTAGTGCGCCTAAGGGACCTCAGTCAACTTTCAGACAAACAGATTCATATTCTCTTTTTCCGCTGATTTCCAACAAATCTAATTTCTAATGTATTTTTAATTTTTCATTTTATATTATTATTTTTTTCTATCAAAGTTGAGAAAAATGCATTTATTTGATTTTTGATTTAAGAATTAATTTTTTGGAAAATGTAAGAATTAATTTATTGAAGTTTTTGATTTTTAAAAGAATAATTTAATTAAATTTTTTATACTATTAATTTCTCCAAAAATTAATAACTAAAAAAAAATTGAATAAATGTACACTGAGAAAAAAAAATACTTTTGCTCTATTATCAATTTCTTGGCTCTAGAAATTCGCTGACGATCAAATATTATGTTATTGTTAATTATTAATTTCTGAAGAGAAGAACATCAATATTTATCTTTGGATAATAGATAAACAAAAGAATTGCTTTATTTAAATTAAGTAAAAATTATTTCTATCAATTTTAACAATTTCTTGAGCTAATAATATATATTCTTGAAAATTTTCAAGAACATAAATTCTTGTATCAAGAAAATTTTCTTTATAAAAGTATTTTTTTCTCAGTGTATTTTTAAAAAATAAGTAATTAATACTCAATATACCCCGAATTTTCCTTTCAAAAAAATATTCTAAAAATATTTGTTCACTCTCTAACAAAACCAGAACAAGTGCCACCTCAAAATTCAACACCCGCCCACCTTAACACTATAAAACTCATAAATATTCACCTTGCAGCACCTTTTCCATGACTAAAGTAAATTTTATTTTAATTTTCGTGTCCATTTATCACAAACATAGATCACCGATTTACCCGGGAGCGTATGAATATTCATCCACAAAAAGGTTTATTAAAATTTCATAAATAACACTCCATCAAAGGGGTTTTATCTAAAATACAATCACCCGTCAGTCTCTTAACGGGCTCAGATTCTCAAGAAAACTAAATAAAAATAAAATAAAGCCAATAAAAACAGAGTGAAGTTCTGGCGAGGGAGTAAAGTGGGCAATTACCATTCCGGTGATAGTAGTTTTATGAATGGATCGTTCAGTAATAAAATTTGTTGGAGTCACCGGCACCTTCAATCCTCAATCTTCAATACCGTCGCTATCTCGTCTGCTTGGGCGGAACCGTAACTCTATACACACCATATACATACATATATATCTGTGTATATAACGGAGAAGTAAATTGACGCAAAACAGTCCCCAACTGGCGCTCAAACAGCGACTAGACCAGCTGAAACTATTTCTCTAGCTCGGGGGCAAAGCTGTGATTTGAATACACCCAGTTAGTGGCGCGTGTCCGGACTCTTGATTCACACAGTGACTTTATACTCCTATCCAGTGCAGTCTACTCTGCTCTGTACTTAGTCTGTATATAAAGAGCGAGAGAGAGAGGGGAAGGGGAAGGTTATAAGAGAGGTTTACTCATTACTCGAGCTTTCAGTGTGTGCATACACTCTACTCCGCGAATTTAAATTCAAACTCGTCGGTGCAGGACGTAAGATCGATTCCAACAGTTTCCCCTAAAATTCAATTGAAATAAATAATGATACCTGTCCATTTTAAATTCACGTATATTCACAGTTCACACTGTACTGATGAGGGAAGGGAGTTTTCATCTAAACTATCTGAATACTCCAGCTCAAATACTAGTTTTCGGTCATTCGTTAAATTTATTCGCGTTAGTTAAAGTATACCCGGAACTCACCACCCAGCATCCACCAGTTTCTGCTCTCACCCGGTGAGTTAAGTATAGCAGAGCTCAGTCTCGAGTAGAACGAACACCAGTATTTCAAATGCAAATTTAAATTCTAACATTATTTACGCTCAATGCTCACTTACACTTATACACTCAAACTAGTTGCTCGTTTTATATTTTTGGAGCTTAACTTGCTCGGAGACAGAATATTCCTCAGGTTAGCGATTTTATTGATGAATGATTGATGGTGTTGAAGTACAGAACATAGTTGGAAAATTTTTTTTATTAAATGCTGATGATATGAATACTTTTGTTGAAATTAATTATTTTCTACTGTCAGTTCTGATTGATGATATAATTAGTCATTTTTGTTATAAAATTTATAATTATTTAAAAAATTAATGTTTAGATTTTTTTTTGTACATAGTACAATCATAAATATAAAATCATTGTGATTTATATCTATCTTCTATCTATACTAATAAATGGAGAGCTGATTTTTTTGTCCGGTTATACTGCAAAAACTACTGAACCGATCGGAATAATACTTATACCATAAGATGATCCTCTCTACATTCCTTTCTCAATCCTTTCCTACAAATATCCTGATACGTGAATGTGGAACGCTTCACGTAATAATTACCGTAACTCCTATTCTTTCCCGCTTCACAGCATTATTTATATTTGTGAAGCGTGTTTCGGAGAAGGTTTTAGTATATGATATAGTGGTGATTACTTATCCGGAACCTATATTTTTTTGACTTAGAAATAATGAATTTTTATTGTAACTTAATTTATTCTATTCGATTGTCATTTGTTTAAAATGAATTTTTTAATTCTATTGGTTTTGTTTATATACTAGGCAAATTTCTTTACTTATGAGACCTGCAATTTCTTTAACTGAAATTTTCAATGCTCATTACAAATTTTTTTTTTTTCATAAGAATTATTATTCATTTTTGTAAGAAAGTTACAATGAATATTAGCTAGAATAATTACGTATGATAAAAATATTTGAATGAAGGTGGATCGATAAATATGATGGAAGTCTCATTGTCACGTCAATATTATATCGTAAGGTAACTCGGTACAGTATAATATACAGTGGGATATAAGCAGAGTGCCAGTATCTTAAAGATGATCGGGTGGTGTTATGTAGTCGAGTTTCGTCTCATGTAAGCCAGTGTGTATAATAGTTCTACAGTGGAGTGTTGCATTGTAGGTAGCGTAATGTATTGTGGAGGAGTGTGTAGTAAATTCCCATATAAACGCGATGAAACGGCAAGAGGCGGAAGCAACCCAAGTCGGACAAGACGTCGGGGGTGTGCGTGTCAGGGAGACATGAACTTGCGTGAAGTGAATTATGGGTCGGCACTTTGACACCGTGAACTGAAGGGCTGCCAGTTCAACCAACAGCCCACACTTTTCGAGGCTTTGCACCGCAATGCCGTCTTCTTCAACCCCTTTTATTCTCCTGACTTGGCTTTGCTTTGCTGTACAACTCCCTTTTATATATATTTCCTATTTGCTATATCCTTGGTACCTTGCTCCCACCCCTCTACCTTCCATTCTCACGTTCCAATTTCCGTCAACTTGTTTTGCTACTCCTAACAGTACTTACTATTACTTACTTACTTACTCTTCTTAGGGAATAGGATCGATTTGTCGAGAGTGAGGGGCGCAGATAAGATAAGATTAGATGTAAATTTAATTTTACATGCAAGATGGCCTGATAGACGTTCTCCACCCCTATCCTTTACTTGCAAGCTGAGTATTTATGCTCGGAATAATCTTGCACTGAAGAAATAGAAAAAAAAAAAAAAAAAAAATAAAAGAAAAAAATAAAATAGTTTAAATTTAGCAGATGCCGCATGAGATAGTCGGAAGTGAACAGGTCGGAGAGACACGAACTGCAGTAGTGAGTTACGAGCCGTCGGTTCGACACCCGAGCTTCCTCCATTATTGCTTCGATACAAGTTACGATGAGTCAGTCAAAAAATAAAATACTCCCCAAGACAATTATTAATATTGAAACTATATATCAGAAGCACTGCTATGTGTCCAAATCGATAAAGAGAATATTTTTTTATTGGAAAAAATTTTCTTTAATCCGTGAAAAAGTTTTCTACACAGTAAAAAATTTTTCGTCATTGTGTAAAGTGTAAAAATTTTTGTGTAGAATATTACACTCTAGTGTGTAGAATTTCACATTCACATGTGTTGATTTAGCACACTAGAATGTAGAATTAACATTAGTTTGTATAAAAACAGTCAGTAACACAAATATTTGTGTTAAATTTGACGAAAATTTTTTTACTGTGCAATATGAATATGGGCGATTCTCTGTAAGGATGTTTTTTACTGTCTCAGGCATATTTTTCTTAGAAAAATTGCGATTTTGTTACTAAAAAAAATTTATTACGAAAGTAAAAAAACATTTCTATTTGGAGCATTGAAAACTAAAATAAAATAAATTTTGGTTTTTTTGCTATAAATTCGTAAACCACCGAAATATCAGTCCCCTGAGCTGTCCCATTCCCAAAATTAAAACTTTAAGATTAAATTTTAAGTTATTCATCAATAATATATAATTTGGTCCATAATGTTTATAAACTTAATTAGTTACTAACAATCTTCTTCAATAAAAAGTACCGAAAATTAATTTGTTTCATTAAATTCATTAAACCAAAGTTTGTCCCAGGCATTTTAAGATCAGTCCCCTGCTAGAAGTTTAAAGCCAAAAAAAAAAATCCAGCGTGTTATTTTACCTTTTGTAAAGTTTATAAGGATCCAACTAGCCTTGAGTTAATAACCATAGGGCTGTTAGCGCTTTATCGCCATTTTATTTAGTGTCAAAGCACCGTTTGTGCTGGAAATATGTGTCTGGGCTACTTCAAAACTCAGTCCCCTGGCAGCTATTTTTATTTATAATTTATTTATAAAATTGGATCCATAAGTCTTAATATTATTCTAATTAATGTAAACATTCATTGAGAACTTGAAAAGTTGAATGCATTGAAATAGTTTGCTTGATTTTTCTCAATTTGATGAAAAAAAACAGTCCCCTGGCAGTCAGTCCCCTGTCATATTATATGGCAAAAGATACACAAATATCGAAAAAGCAAAAATTAATTCGGCTGTTTATTTATTATAATTAAGCTGATAGTTTTGTAGCTTTTGTTAATTTTTTATCTAATAAAATCAAAAATAATTTGGTCGAACAATTTTGTACAGAATCACCCATATATGTGGGTGATTCTGAGGTGAACTAAAAAAATCAACAAATTTTCTCAATATTGATCCAACCAAAATTTTCCCTCAAAAATAAAAAAAAATTAAAAAATAATGTCCCATCTTGATATTTAACACAAATGTAATTGGTTATTTTTGGGTCAGATAACTTTCAATAACGTCTCTTAGAAGTTTTAAATACGAGGCTTAGCTTATGAGAGGAAACCCTCGACACGAAATTCACTCTTATATGGTTTTCAACGAGATTACGACCCCAGAGACTTCAAAGCGGTGAAGAAAATATTGTCTAAGTGTATAAACAACGGGAAAATCCAACGGAACGAGACGTGATTTATATTCATAACTTTAATGCGAATGTAGAGCTAAAGTCACGTCGCAAAGCTGTGACAGCCCCCACCCCTGCACTCTTACTCATTCTCACTCTCTTCTTCTTCTTCTTTTGGTTCGGAAAACGCTTTCTCCACTTACACAGTAACACATACTTATACCCTGTACACCAACAGGAAAAACACCTTGAATTTAGGAGAAAGAGAGAGGGATTCCTTGGTCCCGACGTCAACATAATTTATGTATCCCTCTCATCTCGGCGTTCCCTTCCCGGTATTCTCTGCAGTTAACTATGCATGCGCTTCAGTCTGAAAAGTTTTAGTTGTCTCGGATTCAGTCCCTTGGAGGAAAATTCGATAATATTTTTTTGGTAACCCAAAAAGTGTAGTATAGGTTTATTTACAAATAAAATATGGATCGGAATTTCTTTGGCCGAATGGTAATAGCAAACGAGCGGAAAAACGTTGTGCCGGAAAAGCGGAAGTAAATCGAAGTTGGCGAGTGTGGAATCGAGAGAAAAATCAGTAGCGGGTGGTGAGCACGGGTGTTCAGCCCCGGGGGATTTGATCTCGCGACATCGGATATGTATGACATCAGGGCATCAATAGATTTTGGAATGGAGCCCGCGATGTATCGAATCGTGCGATCGTGCATGATCGTTTGAATCCCTTGGGCAATCTATATCTCTTTCTCTCCGCTCAACTTCTCTTCGCTCGCTTTTTTATTTCTCTCTTCTCCTACGTTAATGCCCGCACTCTACGCGTCCTTTTTCACTTTTATACCCTCTGATTTAACCGATACGTCGATATGATCTATTGAAAACGCTCCAGGCTAAATTCTCTCAGTGCTTTCTACACATCACGTTTACCTTTTTATCTTTTTTATATCTCGTCTTTTAAAGTGTTGCTCTACACAAGAACATTATTTGTACGTTTGTTATCTTTTATTATATCACGGTAAGGTTTTTTAAATTAGATTTTGGTTTGAAGTCTTTCGGGTAAATATTTCAGGTAATCCAGTGTAATATCATTGTGGGTTATGTTTTTAAACTAAAAATTGAGATATTGGAAATTTAACTTCAAAATCTAATACGACAAATTTTATGGGAATGAATAAGAAAAGTAATTTAATATAACTATTTTTTTTTTTTTATAAAAATATGTACGTCAATTAATATTTTGTGGTAAGTGAAAATTGATTTAGAAATTTTGGATAAATTAAAAAACAATGTCAGATAAGATCCTAAAGAGGATCAACAAAATTTCGTATAGACATATTAGAAAAATCAGCCGAAATCAATTCATTGAAAATTTATTTTATAAAATTATTCATTGATATTTTAACATAGATTCTTGATGCAAATTTTTTTCATGAAAAATTTAGACATTCCAAGTTTATTTAAAAGCTTTAAAAATTTTCTAAATTATTCTCGTTTATATATTTTAACTAAAAAAAATATATATTTCTTAAATATTAAAATAAAAATTTTATTTTAAAACTTTCGACATCTGAATAAAATCTTTTGACTTTGACTAAAATCCATTATTCAATTTCAATATAGTTTATATTAAAAAAAAAGAAAAAAAAACGAAACGATGTCTTTCTGTCAGAACTCCGGTTTTTTTACGTCAAATTCTATATTAATGACTTCATAAAGCGGAAAATTAAAGCATCGAAACACAACATTATCTGGTAGTTTTTCCAGGAAATTATAATATGAATTTTATATTCATCCTCGTAGTAAAAAATGAGTTTGTTAATGGACTGCGATGTTGCCGATGAATAAATGATATTTAAAATATGGACGCCTCACAGAAAAATATACACATGTACTATCAGAAAAACTCATTTCCTTCAGCATAATCTTTATTGCAAATGAAAATAATAATAAATATAACAATAATGACAATGCAAACAAATTACAATGCGTCCTTGGTCGCACAAAGCTCCAGCCCTTTGTGAGTTGCACGTGTGGCGCTTTTGTTAGTTAAACACACTTTCATTATTTCCAGAGCGCTTTGAACATCCTTGCAAAGTGTAACGCTTCACTATTTCAATATGGTGGCATTAATGTCAGGTTTACATTGGATTGTTTTAATATTTAATCAAACAATGATTCGGATATTAAGCGTATATTATAAACTAAACATTTATAGACAAACTGTATTAATCAATAGCAATAGCAATGGTTAATGGATGTTTATTGATGAATACTATGAATATGAGAATGAGTAGTAGCATTTATTAGAGTTTGTAAACCAATTTGACCATGCAATGTAATGTTTGGCGAGCACACACGTATGTAATGCGCTGACTGGAAATACTTAGAGCACAAAACACATAATCCACCCGGATGTTTTAGTTAATTACATAAATATTAACAATTGAAAATACAATGATGTTGTCAATTAACAACTAATTAGTGGGACTCGGCAGAGAATATATTCTCTAGGCAGCGGTATATATTTGTGTGAGTGGATGGACTACGGTCTTAACGGCCGTCAAACATCCACCGGAATGTATCACAACAGAGTAGAGTGAAATAGATGTAGAATATATACTCCCTCCCTGGTTCAAGCTTCATTATATACTCATCGTGACTCTAGTTCGATGGACTCGATAATCCTACATTGCATTCAATGAATCTCTGATGGACATCAGATGTCCAGCTTCAACTAGTTAATTTCCCGTTGTGAACTATCCAATTGGACACTACGGATTGGTAGTGACCGATGAATTATTGATAAATACTACATCAATTATTTTTTTGATGCTACTTTTAGTGGGCAAAAGTAACTTCTGTTCGACTCCTACCAAAAAAGACTCGCTAAATAGAACTGACATTTTTATTCAATTCAATCTTTTTTTTAACATTTTTGATCCATTTTTCGATAAATTAAAGCTATTACTATATTCTAAATCCCCAATCCTATTAAATAAAAACTATTGAATTGAGGCATTTCCACAGTATTTTACGTTAATCAAACTATACCGTTTTTATTTCCCGAACTAACCCGCGCAATTAAATTCACTCATCTCCGTTTCCATTTGTACAATTTTGGTTTCTCTATTCTTTGTCTGAGTTTTTTGTTCTCCATTCGCTTTGGTTTAGTTCCTCCGTCTCTTTTCCGGTATCAACTTCCAACAATAAAACCCCTTTTTTTTTGTTATTTTTATTTTGTCTTTTATTTTCATTCTGTCTTTTCTGTAAATATCAGTGCAGTACATCCATCCATTTTCTATTGCTCCATTTGTATTCTACCCAGTTTCCTCAATTTTTCGATCCTTTTAACCAGTTAAAATTTTATTAAATCACATTTCCTGTGATATCTTGCAAAAAATATCATATCAAGCCTGATATGTGCATATCAAGTCATATAAGTTAATATTAAGCCAAATATGTTGATATATGTCTTGATATGGTTAATTTTTATATTTGGTCGAATGTAGACGTATCAAATTTTCTGATGTGATCATATATGTCCAAATATAGCCATATATACACATATTTCCTGACGGAATTCTGAATTATACATAAAGACTCCAAAAATTCTAAGACCTTTCAATAAACTTCATGCAAAATATTAAAGTCGCGTTGATTAGCTTCCGTGCAAGTTTCTTGTTTACACTTGGGTCACGTCTCCTCGACTTTTTTCCTCCTCCTTCTTCATATATCGACATCGTATTGTGCATAAATACTTAGTTATAGTTGAAGGCATAAATAGCTAGCGCAGAAAATCGTAGCGAGAATTCTCCAGCATCTTGCACATTGTACACACAATAAATAGATAGACATATAAGCAAGGATACACATCCATTACCCGAAGGAAAGTGTCAAGTTGTTTCCTGTAGTTAAAGAATTTATGTGAAACGTAACATTACGTTTTGTGAATATTTATTGGATTGAATTCCAAACTGTATTATAAATGAACACACATATTGCGAAATTCGATAAATATGTTTAAATTTTTTTTTTCGCTTAAAAAGATATATATCTGGATATAAATGTTCGCGAAAGCAAAAGCTAAAGTTGTAAAAATTTTTTTCCGTAAACTGTCAATTTTTGGAGTTATTCATGGCTAGAGACCGCGATCCGTAACTTTACAGGTTTTATGAAAAGCTGTGGTGTACTGTAGGAGAATGTAAAACATAAAAGAAAAAAGTATCGTCTGGAAAAGAAAAAGACAATGAGCGGAAAATAAAGCGGAAAGGTAATAGTGAGAAAAAGAAGAAAACAAAAGAAATAAATAAAAAATATACTTTCGGGTACGATAAATCTTTAACTTGGGAATTTACTTGTAACCTCAAGATCTACTGCGGGATATCATCTCAATAGTACTTACACCACTAAAAATATTGTCCTTTTTTGTTTACCCCTTAACCTACAGTTTGTTAACGGAGTTTTATATTTGGCCAAAGCTGCCCTCTTCTTTAACCTTCGATTCGATTTTTAGGAAGATTTATTTCTTTAATTTCCTACACAGACAAAAAAGATATCTTGGCTCAAGAGCAATATTCTTACCGACATAACATTTTTAAGGAAAAGGACGAGTAGGGTAGAAGTACACAGAAAAATAAATTAACTTAATTCAAGAGAAAAATTCTTGAACCAAGAATATAATTTTGAAGAGCGTAATTGTCTTGAATCAAGACGAAAAATTCTTAAATTAAGTAAAATTTCCTTAAATCAAGAAAAATTTTCTTAAATCAAGAATTTTTCTACTCAAACTAACAATATTAAGCTCTCCAAAAATATATAATTGATTCAAGAACATTTTTTTTTTGTGTACCGTTTTCGGCCACCTTAGTACCATTTTTGACCAGTTAACATTTGAATTAATTAATAAAAATTATAATATTACAACCATATTTTTCTTGAATTTTAAAAAATTTATATTAAAATAAATTGAGTTTGTAATGGTTTATTAATATAAATTCATTTCTATCGTTTATTTGAACAATAAATGGCCATAAACGGTACAGTGGCCACAAACGGTACTTCTACCCTATCTTGATTCAAGAAAATTATGCACTGAAAAAAAAGTTTAAGTCCTATGGGTATACTCTTTTTTAATGAATTGGTATTGCGAATATGATATAAAAAAGTTTAAGTATTATCGCAATACTCTGTTTAAGTGAGTGACTTATATTTTCCGTACGATACTATTGCAAGTTCAGAGAGTATAGTAAAAAAAAGTTCCCGCGTAAGACTCAGCGCGTATTTCGCTTCTTTTTTCCCCGTGTTTATATACCGTGTTTGTACCTTTAACCTAAACATCGTTTTTAAGAGCATAAAAAAATATTTATATAATTGACATTAACAATAATTATTTATGGATCCATGGATGAAAAATAAATTAACTGAGTAGAATTAATGCTCCTATCACATATATGTCATTTTATAATATGTAAAATTAATATATTATAAAATAATATGTCATTTTATAATATTGTAAAATTTGAACACATTGTCAACCGAGGTTAACCTTTATTACAATAATTGTAACATCCTAACATTAGTGTTTTAATCATTATTTTTTAATTAATAAAATTTAAAAATTAAATATATAAATTAATAAAAAATAAAAAAAAATAACATATTTGAGTGTATTGTGGTTATGAGTTTTGCGGTGGCGCTCAAAGTCAGTTTAAGTGTATGACTTAAGCGAGTTTTAGTGTAGCGCTTAAAAATATTGCGTTGAGACTAAAATATTGTTTAAGTATATTCGCAATACCAAGTATTGTAATATCACTGAAATTTATAAGTGTGAGACTCATACTTTTTTTTCAGTGTGTTCTTGATATTAAAAATTTTGATTCAAAGATTTAATTATTTTCCAATAAATATTTCAAATATTTTTTTTTTACTTTGAATTGTTATTGACGGAAGAATTCCTCGCCGTCAGAGTTCAGACAGTTAGAAGACAAAGGATCGATCGAATGTAATAGAAGCGAGACGATTGGCTGCATCAGACTAAAGGCTAAAGCTATTACATGCAAATAAGCAGCGATATGCGTTCCTTAGTCTAGTTAACTGAGTTCACTCTTTGTCTTAGTTAAGCCAGAGCCTAGATCTCTCTAAGATTCTCAAAGCCTTTCAAGCGGATTCGTCTTAATTACAGTTGTCTCTAGTCAATCTCGATGGTAATGAACCGGTCTTTGCGCGAAAGATCACTCCTGGCCAATTTAAAAGTCTGTTGTTGCTTTGAAGCTCGTCTTCATTCTGCCTCGCTTTGTTTATTCTTCTATTGGCTCAAAAGTTTCATGACTTTTTTTAGTAATTGACTATAAAACGTACAAATATGTCAATTAAATTTTAATAGTCACAACTCTACATAAAACATACATTATTTTACGTTTGAAGTAATATAATCTTTATCTCTCTTTTAGTTTTTAGTTTTGTTCCCAAGTATTGAGGCTTCTTCATTAAACTTTTGAAGCAAGGCATTGTTGGGAGCACGGCAGATATACCTATTGTTTTTCAGTAAACTTTTATAACCAATTCAGTTCTATCACTCACTTATACACTTGAGGTGCCAGCCACAAGAGGAGCGTGTATGCTACGAGTGTCAGTTATAAGCGAATTTCCGTCTGCTCTCGAATATACAATATCTAGTTTTGTGCTCGTGCTTCATCGAATAATCGAATACTAGGCGAATTGAGTGAGCGACGGTCTATCACTCTCGGAAATTACGGGGATGTCAGATTAAAAAGTAACCGTGTAATAATTATCTCATATATGCATCATGGAAAAATTCTCGGGTTTTATTGAAAAATTTATCGTCGCTACTTATAAAAATGATTTAGTTGAAATAAAAAAATACGGGATTAAATGAAAATGTCTTGGAGTATCAAATGAGTTTATTTATGGTAAGAAATTGATTAGTTTTTTGAACAAAGTGACCCAAATTACAATAACAATTTACTTTTTAATATCAAGAAATCAATCTGTTGTCTTCACAACAATCATTTTATTATTATAACAATATCTGTTTGTTATTACAACTAAATTATTTCATTACCATTACTCAGCTGATTTTTTAAAAATAACAGAATTTATTTGTTGCTGTTACTATTAATTACTTTAACAAAATGATTTAGCTAGTTCAACAACAAAATTTGCTAGACTAACTAACTAATTAATTTAATAGGTTTTAGCAAATTAAGCCATGAATCCCGATCCGAAATTCTTGAAGAATTACTAAATTTTTATTATTACTTCTTCACCATAAAATTTTATCGGTATGAGGTCTCATACCATCAGAGAAAATTCAGGTGAAATTTAACAATTAAAATTCGTTTTTCGACAATTGTTGTTAGAGAATCGGGATTAATTTGCTAAAACCTATTAATTTAAAACCACCGATCTTCACATCATTCATTTATTAAAACTAACTAATTAATATTACTGTAACAAAATATTTTTAAATAAACCAAAAAAAATATTTGTTATCCCTTTGAAGAAATTTTGTTGATTCCACAAACTGATTTGTTAATTCGGATAAATTGTTTTGTTAAACTAACTGAAGAGTTCTGCTACAATAGCAAAACTGTTTTTTTAATGTAACATAAAAATAAATTATCATAAAATAATATTTTTTAAGTGTATGTTTACTTAAATTTTTTAATAAAAAATACCTTGATAATTATTTAGAAAAATGTAGAAAAAAGGAAATTTATTACTGCCAATCATTAAAGTAATTTACACTCCAAATAATTTACGGTATTTTTTTTAAATCACTAAACTAAGTTTTAGCTGTTATCATAACGCACATGCGCATTAAAAATAAGATTCACCGTATCTATTTAATGTATAAAAACAGAGAAATTACTAGTTTAGTTTTTCATTTGTATTTACATTCAAATATAAATATAAAAATCCATCCTTGTTCATTTTTATCCTAAGAAATGAACAAAGTTTAGCATCAAGTTGTTAACTTTAATCACCAGGGATTAAGATGTGCCAATTATTTTAATTTCTCCATTTTTCCAGAACACGAGTAGATAGATTTTTTTCATCTCGGGACTTTTAAGGCAAGATTATCTTTATTCTCAAGCATAACCATCGCCGTTAAATGAAATTTCATGGGTGGATTTCGGAGAAGGCTCATTAGATTTGCCATAAACCACCTAGACATTTTCCAGGCATAAGTTTTATTAAAACTACTCGCGCGTTTCCGGTCTGGAGGTTATGCATTGACGCTCGAGTGTTCGCGGTTAAAAATTTCTGGTCTACAGGGTGGCATAAAAGTCATTTCAATGCAAAGGGGCGGTACAATTTTATAAATTTTATACGTTAATCCGAAAATTTAATTTTACATCTTCAAGATAATTCCAAATTTTACGTAGACTTTCCACGCGAAGTGCAATGCCATCGAAGAACAAGTGGCAAAGGCACCCTCTAAACTCTAAAAATTCAACTTTGTGTGGTGAAATAATAAAATAAACCCTCCGGCACAAAGGCAGACTTTATTCCTCCCTTAATATATAAATATACGCTAGCAGGGTATTATTTTAAATATTTTCATTTCACCGGTCGGCCGCAACAAATGAAAATGTAAATAAAAATAATATTAAATAAAAATAAAATAGGAAAAAAGGGCGGGAGGTAGAGCCAGGAATTTCATTATGTATTCGCGCGTCCATTTTCCCCAGGGCAATTACAACAAGATTATCTCGTGGTATATAACCCGGCAGGCACTTTCTCACTTTTTTCATTTATGTTTCGTTCCCCCATACGTCGCTTTCACCCACTCCTCTCCCCATATTCTACCCTTCAACCTGTACCTGTACTTTCTTTCTTTACTGAGCGGATAATATTACTTCCGATTCGCAGCCCCATAAAACATCTCGAGTGCAACATTCGCTTTCATGCCGTTAAAATTTTTCATTCCGAAATTTTTCGTGTAGCTGGAAGAAGGCACCTTGAGATAAATTTTACCGGCGCATGCATATGCTTTTTATGTGTACTAAGATACACACACGTGCTACTTACACTTATGTGTATCTATACACCAGGAGCGACGTATTATATAGAGCAGACCAGACTGCGAGGGTGGTAAAATGATAAAAGGGTGTTCATGGTAAGTCCGTTATAGTTAGCTCCCCAGCGGATTGTGTATATGTGTATGCTATATATATATGTGTATATTATACATTATATTACTATTTTACTATTACATGTTTAAATTTTTTCCTAGGAAGACGCAGGCGTGCACGTAACGTTTGAAAACGTGACACCTCTCGTCCCAAAACCGACGACTGCCATAGGAAATATATTAAAGGGAACCGAGGACTACTTTTTTCGGTTACTTTACTCGGGCAGTTGGATTGGTGGCGAACCTTTAACGTCCCTGGTGAGTTTCACTCCGATTTCCCCGGCGGCTACCATTTCAGCGAGTAAAGGGTAGTAGTTTTTTTCACAACTGTGGTCGCTTGAAATTTCGAGTGATTTTAAATTCTTTGTGTAGAAAAAATTATTTTGCACGACTCGTAATGCAAAGTATTAGAAAATACTCTATATTTGGGAGATATATACATATATGGCCGAATCTGGTTGAAATAGTTAAAATGTACACTGATAGAAGGATTTAGTACCGAGTACTAAACTGATTTAGAAACAAAATTTTTGTTCATTTATGGTAGAAGTACCGTTTGTGGCCACTGTACCGATTATGGCCATTTATTGTTTAAATAAACGATAGAAATTAATTTATATTAATAAACCATTACAAACTCAATTTGTTTTAATATAAATTTTTTAAAACTCAACAAAAATATGGCTATAATATTGTAATTTTTTATAAATTAATTCAAATGTTAATTGGCCAAAAACGGTGCTAAGGCGGCCAAAAACGGTACTTCTACCCTATTTGGGAGAAGCAAATGTTTTGTACCCATCAATATTATTGTTAACCATCAATATTGTTGTTACAGTTTAATAAATGATTACTTTATATGAACAAAACCTTATTACATGGAAATAAATATTTATTTCCACCAAATAATATTTAGTAACAGGTACTAAATATTTATTTGGTAAGTATTGCCGGTAGATGGCTATGCTTTAATTCCAATATTTATGGGATACATAACTTATTCACTGACTGAGATTATTTTATTCAGCTCAATTTTGGGAGATTTATCAAACCTTTGAAAACACACATACAGTGCTCCCTCCTTAAGATATAACAGGTTATCTTTTTTTCTCTTGTTAGTAACTAATGAAAAAATGACGACAGAGCTAAAATATCTTAGGGGGGGAGCACTGTACTCCCAAAAAATGGCTTCTATTTATGTCTTTTCTCAGTGGAGTTTAGTTTACATTTTTCAATTTGTCTATTATTAATGTGTCAAAAATTTGTTAAATTTTAAATTTTATAAATGTCTCAAACAAAAAAAAATATAATTTAATGAGATTCTTTTCTTTATAATACCTTATATTTTTACTCAAAATTATTTATTATAATTATTTTGATTTATGTTAAGTTGAAAAGTTAGGTTACACGCTAAAATTAATTACAAAATTAATTTCTTTGACACCAATAAACGATTTATTGAGTACCAATAAATCATTTGTTAAATACTACTAAATATTAATTGAATTGAATTGAATTGAATTTAATTAAAGAATTTAAGAATTAAGAATATATGTTATAGTTTAAACGTATTAACTAACTAAATTGAAGTTTATATGTCAATAAGAGAGTTGTTAATTATGTATTTTTCTACTAAGTCCATTTCTAGGCCGTCAGGCTGAAATAAATAAATAAATAAATAATACTAAATATTAATTTGGTGGAACTAAAAAGGCTTTAATAAATGATTTAATACCTATTACTGAATATTTGGTAATGAAAGATTTGTTACTAAATCATTTAGTATCTGTAACAAAATCTTATTAAATAGAACTAAATCCTTTTATCAGTGTAGTTAAAATAATAAATTAGGATTACAAAAAAATATGTTTTAGTAACAAATTAATTGTTTGTACCCTAACTTTTTCTATATCCTCCAAAAAAATAATTTTTTTGAGTATATTAGTATAAAAAAAAATAATAAATTACATTTTTTTATTTCTTCCTAAAAATATGTAGGTCAATTAACATTTCATAATAAACAAAAATTGGTTTAGTAGTTGATAAAACTAAAACCCACCATATGCAATGCAAGTACACTCAGGTGTATTAATTTTCACAGTGTGAATGGTGTGGTGCGGTGGGTTAACAAGTTTGGGCATCGAGCGATCTTGAGCAGAGTTGTGAGTTGAGTTGGTGGCGTGTTTTCACCCGAGACGCCTACCATACGCGATCGCGTGCCAAACTACATCTTACGCTCCACTACTGTACAGAGCCATACATAATGCATAATATCAAGACTTCCTGAGTCGTTTCACGGCGAGCTTTCAATCGCGTAAGCTCCTGGTATTCTGGTATGGCTCTGAGCTCTAGCTCTGCCCACCTTCCTTTCCCACCTTTGCCTTTCTCTTTCCCTGTATATTCATAGGTAGTCTTGCCGCATCAGTATTCCGGTCGATAAAATTCACCGCGACCTCCAAGGATGCACGACCCACTCCATCCCTTTACTTTTTATTTCATTAGTTATTTCGGCTGTTGCCCTGTCGATAATAAAAATAGTCCTGGCTTTTATTATCTTTATGAAGTGATAATGATAATGATGGATTGGCCGATCAATGGATAACGCAAGACCTAATAAAATCAATCAATGAAAAGTAATTACTATGTAATGTGAGGTTTGATATTCACCGGTGAATTAAACACTTAATTAGCATTAATGCAATTGGTTTAATGTGTATGTTCCAATGCTCGGTTATTTAATTTATTATCTAAATTAAAATTGATATAAATTTAACTGCTGTTCATTAATTAATTATGAGATTGTTTTATTTATTTATTATGATGTCTTTTTTAAAATGTGTATTGATTTATTTTGGTTAAATGATATTTATATGGACAATTATTGACGTTCAAATTGATCGATTTTAAATTCAATTATCATACTTGCTACACAGAAAAAAAAATTCATTTGAACCAAGAAAATATTTTTCTGCATAATTATTTTCTTGAGCGAAAAAAAAAATTTTTTAAGACAAGAAATTTCACTTATTCCAACAAAATTAATTCTCTTGATTTAAAAAATACATATTTTGATCCAAGAAAATTTATTTAAGTCAAGAAAATCTTCTTGTTCTGAGAAAATTCTGCCTCTTGCTCCAAAAAATTAAGTTCTTGATAAAAGTAAATTTTCTTGTCTTGAGAAAATTTCTCTCTTGCTTCAAAAAATTAAATATCTCGATAAAAGTAAATTTTTATTAATATTTTTATTGACTAACATGTCAAATGGGAAGATCAAATAATATTGAATCATTTTTTTTTATTCTTTGTATAATTGCACGCTAAAATAATATAAAATGGGTATCAAATATTCAAAAGAAAAATTTTCTCGTGAGAAAATATTTTCCCAGCTGAAGTAGGTAGGACTGCTTCCCTAAAGTATCTAAAAATCTTTATTAATTATAAAAATTTATTGTATCAAGTATTTATGCACGGAAAAAAGTGAACTGTAATAAATAACAGTCGATTTATAATAATAATTAATGATCAACTAATAAAAATTACCATTTCAAACAGTAAAATCGTGATTTTACTATTCACTATATGATATTTACCATTTTAACATTACAATTTACTCTTTACGTGGAAGAAAATACTATTTCAAACAGTAATAATATTCGTTATTTAAATGTCTAAAATGTTAACGTATAATAATTAAGAATTCAGACTTTGATATTTATCATTTCGTACCTAAAAAACGATCTTATGATATATAAAAAGTATAAAATAAAGTTAGTAAATTTCTAATACAAGCAACGTCAATATTTATAAAGTAAAATGGTGAACTTTAAGCGTAACGCTAAAAATCAAACTGTAATTATTGACTTGCTTGGACTGGTAAAATGTATATTTTAAAAGTATAATTTTTACTGTTTCAAATGTTAAATTCTCCCAGAGTGAGACCCCCTTCTCCTCATAATATGGACTATATATTGAAATGGTAATTTTTATTGTTTGAAACTGTAATTTTTTAAGATGAAAGAGTCGTTATTTACTATAGTGACAGCTACTAATCACTTATTTTGGATATTAAATCATAAATTGTGGCTTTTATACTTTCTGCATTAAGTTCTGTAATATTTATATTCTTACCACCCCGATGTCCGCTTTACTGTTTGAAACTATAAAAATTAACCGGAATCCGAATGAATATTACTCTTCACTTTTTTTCGTGTGATAATTTGAATTAAGAAAAAATTGCTTCCACCAAGAATAGAATTTCAAGAAAAATTTTTACTTCGGCCAACACAACTTCAGTCTTCCTTCAAGCACCCCAAAATTTTCTTGAGCCAAGAATTTTGTTCTCCAGTCAAGAAATTTTTTTTTCTGTGTATGAATACGATGAATTTGGAAAATTTTTTGATAAAATCTAATATATTAATAATATTGAAAAATCTAATACTAATTAACAGCGGTCTCTTCTACTTCAAGCCTGATGTTAGCTAATTACTTTCTTACAGAGTTTCAAAGTTTTCCAGTGTCACCTATTTTGAAGCCGAGGTCATCTTCGGAGACCATCTAGTTAATTAACATTGCAAGTTTTAATAAACTCTGGAGCCTCGAATCTAAGGCTTGGATCCGTCTTTGGCTCCTTGAAAGCAGCAGAGCCTAAATTATTATATGCTCTTCTTTGATAGGTAACTTTGAATAGATGATTTCCATCAAAAACATCATCGTTCCTCGAAGTTTACTCCTCCACTAATGACTTAAAAAAGCGGTTTTCATTTGAAAGGGCGCTAATCACCGGCAGTGGAGCCATTGAGCTCGCGAATAATTAGCGATGTATGGGTTGATTAACAGCGGGATGTTAATCAAGCTTCGGGTATTCATAAAATAGAATTCGTTAAACAGTTTCTTGAACTAAGAACAGAAAGTACTGTGCTCGGTCCTCAATTCTGAATGGTGAGAACCGGGAGCTGAACAGGAGCAAGTTTTAATCTTTACGGTCTTTTAATCCTTTTGCTTACGCTGCTCCTTTTTTAATAAGTTTCAAACTCGGTGCATTCATTCGGTCTCTCAACACTTAGCAATTTGCCAATGAAACCAGATCTCAGATCCCCGTTTCATCCTTTTACACGCAATTAATGCCATCTCAATGCCTTACTCATCTTCTGGATAATTTATTATGCAACTTTGATACTGAATAACTTTCATAACATTTACTTACGGCTCTGCGCTATCACTCCGAGGATAAAAAGAAAAAATAAAATGAAACATTCTTCATTTAAACTTTTCATTAACTCTGTGAATAATGTATTAACGTTCAAAATATTTATAATTATTAAACTTTTTATTATTTACTTTAATATCTGGTTTTTTTTTTTTAATTTAATAGATATTTTTGAAAGTTTCAGTGTAAAAAATTTATGGAGCGAATGATTTTTAATTAATTCAATCTACACTGAGAAAAAAGTATTTTGCTACTAAGGAAATTTTTTTTGATAATCAGAATACTTGGTATTGTGCTACTAAGAATACGTGGTATTTTGATTATCACAATAAGTATACTGATTATCACAATACCTAGGTATACTGATTATCAGTATACCAATATAACAGACTATTAGATGTTTATAACCTCACTTTACTGGCACAAATCAATTGACTTATAAAAAGCTAACAAAACAAATTAAAATTAAAATTAAAAGTGTAATAGTAAATTTTTTTAAAGCTAATATAATAAATGTTAGTTGAATTCTATTTTTACCAGTGCATAAATCAAATAAACTGACTGTTAGTGTTAAAACGTCGATGGAAGTGACAGCGCACATATTATAGTTTATTACGCTGAGTATAGGTCTTGAACTGACTTATATTCTGATAATCACAATACTTGGTATTTTGATTATCAAAATACCAAGTATTGTGATTGTCGAAATACTTTTTTTTCAGTGTATATTATTAAGAGAATAAGAATAATTTTGTGCCCAGGACAATCATATGATAAAAACAGTTTTCTTAGTGATATTTAGTGTCATTACAAAAGTCTTGATTTGAATTTGTGCCTTTTCAAGGTTTCATATTATTCTGACCGATAGTCAATTTATTATGATAAGTATTTAGGCTGCATTCGAAAATGCTTTATTTCTAGATACATAATTAAGAAATGACCTTGTATCTTGTGAACTATTGACATTTTTAAAGATATAAGCTCACCCCGACATTACACTCATCGAGACCTTTCATTTGAGTACCCACATCAATTTTTCATATATTTTATATATTTATATTTATGAATATATGAAAAATATATCAAAATGCATGTGGGTACTCAAATGAAAACTATCGATGAGTGTAACATCGGGATGAGCTTATATCTTTAAAAACGTCAATATTTAAGAAAGTACAGTGCAATTTAACAAAAGTTATTATTTAATAAAGCAAAATTTTATTTATTTATAGTTTACAAGTCACGGCAGTCACATAATGACAGCAAGGTTGTTAGTATATTTTATTTACATTATTAATTAAAAGAACTTCGCGATTTTTTCCGATTATTTACAGCGTGTAAAAAAATTTATTTATGAAAAAATATTGCTTTTCTGAAATAAGGTTTGTTATGGTTTATGGTTCATGGTTTACGGTTAAAATCAGGTTCTCTGAATACGGTGCCTGAAATTAGAGTAATCCACGCGAGAAGATTGATTAAATATTCATTTATTGCCGTCTATACTCGGACCCAACGGCTAAATCGCGTGCATTGTTTTATTGGCCATTATTCCGGCTACCTACCAATCGCTCAAGGTTTTAGTCTTAATGCTATGGGGGATGAAAACTGAATTCTCCGGAGCTAATCATAGTAAGAATATACTCTTGCATTTGTACATGTAAAGCAAAAAGCAAAGAATATAAATATAATGTAAACAGAGCTTTGAGATAAAAGAGAGAAAGTTGAAAAATTTTTCAAGAGCGTGCAAGGCATTCATTTGTCCACTTTCATTTAACAAGTTTACGACTGGAATTACTACTAAGGCAATCATATTCTGCGATTTTCATTTGCTTGAGTTCTTTATAAGTTGTAATATGATAATAATGGTCAATTATTCTTGAGGGAATTGCTCAAAGCTCTTATTATTCTCTCCTTTGGGGTGATTTTATAAAGCTTACTTGATTTGATTATAATTATTATTAAGGATGTCAAAGTTGGAAATTGTACTTTTAATTTTTTAATACAGTGACATTCATATTAATCATTAAATTTAATTTTTAATAGAAAAATTTTTAGTAGCTATTATTTTTATTTTTTTGAGAAAATTTTTCCAATAATTAACTTTTTTTTTAACCACAAAATTTTTTATTTATTTTTTTTTCAAACATCTCACATTAATTTATTAACTAAAAATGTGACGTAAGTTTAAAAAAAAATGAAATTAATGTATAATTTTCATTAAAAAATTTTCCACCCTTACAAATAATAAAATAAATCTCCTCAGTTGCATTTAACAATAATTTAACTTTTCTAAAACTATTCCTTTAATTCAGGATGTTGTATATAAATTTTTCTTGCGTATTAAATCAATTCCATCTGTATGAAAAAGTAAAACTGCCCCGTGGAGGATAATATAGCAATTTTTCTTAGTTGGGAGCTCCAAAACAAAAAACAATACCAGAGGAGAATAACGTGAGTGGCATATACACTAGCAGAAACAGTAGGAGCAGTAGAACCAAGAGTGAGACGTCATGGGAAAAGTTGTAGCTTCTAGTTTCCACATTCAGAACAACGGCAACACTAGTATCAGCTCGTTGTTGAAACTCAGACTTTCCACTTGCTACCCGCTGCAGGAAGGTGTTATCCGAGGTTAGGTGACCCCCGGAGTGCAGTTTGCTTTTGTTTAAACTCATTCCCAAAGAGTGTTACCCGAAGATGGACGTCTGCTCTCCCATTATTACCATTATCATTGTCATTGTTGTTATCATTGTCATTATCATTTTCATTATCACATCATATGACATCCCTATCGTAGCAGTGGTTGCTGCACTACTTCGGATCAAAATCTGGATAACAACCTTCAAATCTAGGATGTGTATGTGTTCCAGTAATTATCAATAGACATGCAAATTATTTGGGTGATAACCGAATCGAGTGACGTTCACGTACGGAGGACAACTCGGAGAGACGAATGTAACAACAATTGCTTGGCTACGCGATAATCCAGGCTCCTTTGTGCACTGAAATAACAGGTGCTACTGTCGATCCCACGAAATATTACCCGCGTCTGTATTATCCACATACACACTCATGAAATTACGGCGTATCATCTGCTTGCATGTCACGTAAGCTCCTTCGAGTGTCATGCTAGATGTCATGTATTTTATTAATTTTTAAAAACTCAAGATCACCGATCAAGATACTAAGCGTGCTGGAACTTTGTACTTTTTTATCATAGATTTCAACGAAAGTTTAGCTAATGGATGTAAAAGGCTATTGAATATTCAATGAGGAATAAAGAGAATAATTGTTTTTATTCTTAAATTGAGAGAATTTTTAACTAGTGGTCAATTTGTATTTAAAGTGAGTTATCTATAATGAGAAAATGTTCATTTTAGGACCACACTGAGAAAAAAAAATACTTTTGCTCAATTAACAATTTCTTGGCTCAAGAAATTCGCTATAGATCAAATATTATGTTATTATTAATTATTAATTTCTGAAGAGAAGAACATCAATATTTATCTTTGGATAATAGATAACCAAAAGAATTGCTTTATTTAAATTAAGTAAAAATTATTTCAATCAATTTAACAATTTCTTGAGCTAAGAATATATATTCTTGAAAATTTTCAAGAACATAAATTCTTGTATCAAGAAAATTTTCTTTATAAAAGTATTTTTTTTTCTCAGTGCATATTAGACAATATACACTGATAAAAAAAAATAACGACTCAAGAGCCAAAATCTTGAACCAAGAATACCATTTTGAAGAAAATGATTTTCTTTCTTTTGAGCCAAAAAAATAAATTCTTGAGACAAGACAAATTTACTAAAATCAAGAATAATTTCTCGACTCAAGAATTTATTCTCTTGAGTCAAGTTAATTTTCTTATCAGTGTATGATCATATTTTGTATTACGAACAGACTTTCGACTATATAAGACAATAGTTAAGTGTATAGGACAGTATATGACATGTATGATCCTATATATGATCATATGAAGTCTTTCATAAATTTTAAACAAAATAAAAAATTTATTATTAAGCTTTTTTGTATTTTATTGATCATATCGACAGTCTAATTAGCAATTGGTCTAACTCCTTATTTTTTTAGAGGGTGAATTTTTAACATTTTGATGTAGCAATAGTCTAATTATAAATTATTTGAATGATCTAAATCAAAATATTATATTATTATTATTATTATTATTATTATTATTATTATTATTATTATCATTATTATTTCTTTATTCATCGACCATCACATTATATCTCTATAAGATATTAAATTGTTTTTTAAAGTCATAATAAATTTTGAACTAATTGTTTTTTCGTTTAAATAGAAGTACGAGATTTTTTTCTAAAATCGAGTTAGACAATTTGCTTAATTAGAACGTTGATATATATTTTTACACATGATCAAAAATTTATGTCTGACTATACAATCTTATTTTTCCTGGAGACTAATTTGAAGAAAAATCATTAGCTTTTAGAAACAATGGTGTTGAGAATAAGAACAGAGATTTTTAATATAAAGTTTATGGTTGTGGTTAATTGTAGTAGTTTTCCAAAAATGTACAAAGTAAGCATACAGAACAAGCGGTGAAAATTTAACCAAGCTTATACCTTACATCGGAAACTATGACTTGCAAAGCTTCACAATAGAAACAACAAAGTTATATTTAACTTATGAATTTTGACGATCGTATATTATGAATTAATAAAAGTTTTTTTTTTAATGCATCAAAATTTATGATTCAAATATGACTTGAGCTTTTAAGGGAATAAAAAGAGCATCTGATCCTTAGGATATTATATTGGGATAAGTGTGATCGGTGAGTTGTTTGCACAGATTTATGTAATTTCAGAGCACGTCAAACGGGAGAGCAAGCTGACAGGTGTCGGGACATATAACTCGTAACTCTGTTACTGGGTATATTTATGTATCATACGTTGTATGTATACATATATATCTACACTTGTATTCTGTGTACTCCCATGAGTTGACAGTGAAGGTGAAGGTGTGAGAGCAGGAAGTTGGTTAAATAGACGGAGAGATGATGTAACGTTGCTTTGACATTCAGAGGGTAGGGGCTTTGTGGTGATGCGACGGATTAATATTTTCAAGCTTCCCAATCACTGATTCGAGATTCGAGAATCATAATTGCTTTGAAATCTTTAAGACTCGGTTAAACTTACCCGACAACTCTTGATTGCTAGTTAATTAAGGTTCTATTTTCACTTACAGTAAATATCTTTTGAAATAACTACTGATACTTAAGTACAAATAAATTTATGCACGTGTCAGAGAAAACCTTAATCAGACGCCGTTAATTAGTCTCCTCATCTTCATCACTCGATAAATATAAAGGCAAGTCATGCTAGCTAACATAAACTGACTCAGACAGTGAACCAAAGATCATGCAATTTCTAATTGCTAATTGATTCCTAATTTATTAAATTTAAACTTTTTTATCAGATTTTTATTGCAAAATTATACACACTTAATATTTTTTTCAAATCATTTTTTTTGTTTGAAAATCAGAAAAGTTTTTAACAATATTTTTCAGTAATTAATTCAAGGATTAATTTTGTTTTTTAAAATAAATATTTTTATAGTTAATTTATGAAAAAATATCTGAAGAAAAAATAATTAAAAAATTGTTTTTTTCAGCTTTTTAAGTTTGTATAAAAATTCTGAATCTAAATGATCATTATCACAGTCTAATTATAATCTAATCTCAAGCACAGCAGTATTAATATTTTGCAGCCAGAAACCATGATGGGGTTGCCTAGGTGGTCAAGTTGTGACGCTGAGAAGAGGATGCCCAGAAATTAGGGTGGTTCAATAGTGGCCACATTGCGGGCTTACACGTTGCTCGCTCGATCGTTAGATCACCCAGGCATCTAGTATCCTCTATACTCATATATGTGTCTATAACTATGTATACCATGGCAGTAACCAGTAACCAGTTACCAGTGTAATGGTAATGCCGCTTACATACGGGCTCACGTTTGAGGATATCCAATACACTGTTTAAGGATCAGTCTTCATGCTCCCATCGCCGAGACTAGCTCAGGCTTCTGCAATATACATACGGCTTTACTCGATCAATTGTTAATTTAATAATTGGGCCAAAGTGGACAAGATTGTCTCTCGGGACTACCTTGATTACTTTGTCCTTGGCTTTTAGTCACATGTTTAATAATCTCTAAGTTAATGTTGGTTTAGAAATCAAAGTACTCAGAGCCCAGGCAGGATTTTGGCCTGACATGATTAATAATATATGGGTAATTCTCTGTAAGGACGTCCTAAATCTGTACAAAACTGTCCGACCAAATTATTTTTGATTTTATTAGAAAAAAAATTAACAAGGGCTACAAAACTATCAGCTTAATTATAATAAATAAACAGCCGAATTAATTTTTGTTTTTTCGATATTGGTGTATCTTTTGCCATATAACATAACAGGGAACTGATTGCCAGGGGACTGATTTTTTTTATCAAATTGAGAAAAATCAAGCAAACTATTTCAATGCATTCAATTTTTCAAGTTCTCGATGAATATTTACATTAATTAGAATAATATTAAGACTTATGGATCCAATTTTATAAATAAATTATAAATAAAAATAGCTGCCAGGGGACTGAGTTTTGAAGTGGCCCAGACACATATTTCCAGCACAAACGGTGCTTTGACACTAAATAAAATGGCGATAAAGCGCTAACAGCCCTATGGTTATTAACTCAAGGCTAGTTAGATCCTTATAAACCTTACAAAAGGTAAAATAACACGCTGGATTTTATTTTTTGGCTTTGAACTTCTGGCAGGGGACTGATCTTAAAATGCCTGAGACAAACTTTGGTTTAATGAATTTAATGAAACAAATTAATTTTCAGTACTTTTTATTGAAGAAGATTGTTAGTTAACTAATTAAGTTTATAAACATTATGGACCAAATTATATATTATTGACGAATAACTTAAAATTTAATCTTAAAGTTTTAATTTTGGGAATGGGACAGCCCAAGGGACTGATATTTCGGTGGTTTACGAATTTATAGCAAAAAAACCAAAATTTATTTTATTTTAGTTTTCAATGCTCCAAATAGAAATGTTGTTTACTTTCGTAATAAATTTTTTTTAGAAACAAAATAACAATTTTTCTAATAAAAAAATGCCTGGGACAGCAAAAAACATCCTTACAGAGAATCACCCATATATAAAATAAAAAAAAAAAAAAATATCATCAACTGTACATTTTTTTATCTTTGAAATTTATAATTAAATTACTCCATTTTCTATTTAAAAAAAAAAATAAGAAATAACATTTTCAAATTTTATATCTCGTCTCACAAGCAACTTACAAGCTAGCGCAATTATTATTTTTTATAGGAAATTAAACGTTCTACAAAAAAGGTCCCCTTATGATTTTTTGATAAAATTATTTTTGTAAAAGTTTTTAAAGTTAAACATGTTAAATTGTTAGATTTTCTTTAATTTTTAACATTATTATTTTTATTTAGACAAATTAAAAAATAAAAAATAAATTATTTATATTTAAAATCAATTACTTTTTCAAAATTTTCTCAAATCATTCTAAAGACCAGGTTCATATTTATATTCATATTCCTTCTACAATATTTAAGCGTGTAAAGTAGTAAGTAGTACGAGTCGAAAAACGCAGACGGTAAACGGGCACTACACATTACACCTCCTGAACCAGCTCACGAGTTGCTCGTTATTTCCAGCATGCCTGACATTTCCATTTTGCAGGCTCGTTCAGTCAGGTGCGGTTTCCAGAAGAACCTCGAGTATTTCGCGTACCGTGAGCTACACCAAACTATATTCTACTCATACTACTCATGCACCCACACAGTACATTATATATATAAAAAAATATATATATAGTACATTTAATAGCAGCACCGGAGCTAGATAGAGGAAGATATAAACGAAAAAGCCCTCACTAATATCATCACGTGCGTATAAAAAAATAGGAAAAATAAAATGAAAATTAAACTATTCACACGGACAATTCCAACGTTGACCGCGACGTAACAGGCTCCCACGTACGGACAGTTAGACGGGACCGCTCCGCTATAATGCTTATTTATTACAACTGGGGAATTTATATTTTATATGTTTGCTGAGTGGATGCTGTTAGCGGACAAAAGAGTCATAATTATAATTTGAGTCTGTATTTAGTACCGCTATTACTATTTTTTTTATATATTGCTAGTTTTTTTTTTTTTTTTTTTTTTTTTTTTTCGAGAAATATAAGCAAAGACTTTTAATGGGTGGCTTTTAATTTAGGAGCTTTATTTCCTGTGATTTGTTCGTGTTTGTCAGAGTATACTCTCTAGTTGTTGTGAGTTATATGTGATTATAGTTGAGCTTTACTAGTGGGTTAGACTGGGGTAGAATCTCACACTTGTTTGCTCCCGAATGTGTGCATGTGTGTTTATTGTACCTAGAACGCGTACTTGAAGAAAGAATTTATTTAATGAGAATACCGGGATTTAGAATTAAATTTAAATTAAGAGCCGGCTAAGGTAAATTTTAGCACAATGCTTTCTCACGTCAACTATTTACTTATTTATTTATTTAAATAAACAAAACTTTACTCATATTATTTCAAATGCACGATGTATAATTAATTTGTGAAAGTTTTGATATTTAATATTTAATATTTAATATGATATATTTGATAAGTATGATTGATTTATGGTTTATAATTTATAATTTATAATGAATTAATTCATGATTCGTAATTAGTAGCGAGGATTTGCTCCATCGGGCGTTAATCTGTGCTTTAATGTCGAGCCGAATTTTAGGTTTGTTATTGTTTCGATTATTCGGCGAATTTAATATAATGTGAAATATGATAAATATTCTTAGCTGTATATCACACGACTATAATTAACAAGGGTAATAAATTGTGAGTTATTAATATAGTGATTTGAATATTTATTGGTATTGATTGACGGTATTTTTATGCTCGATTTCATAGTGTATTGATTTTGAAAATATTTAATTGTAGAGAGGTCAATGATTTGGGTGTTAATTAATTATTTATTAAAGCACGAAGTTGTTTGACAGATTTTAAACTTTTTTTTATACACAATTAAAATTTTAAAATCAATAGTTAGAAAAAAACTTTATGGAATTTAAAATTATTATTGAATGTTTTAAAATTTTCACGAAGTTTTCTAAAACTTTATTAAATGATGTAAATTTTACGTCGTAAAAAAAAAAGATTTCATAAAATTTTGTAGTTTAAAGTTAAAAAAGTTCGGAAAATCCAAAAGTGCACGCCTCATAACGCTCATTCATTTTTTAAGAAAACAATTAATTGTGTAATTGATTAAAAAAAAAAATTATAATTAAGTAATTTCTTACAGAGTATTTTTTATTTTTTTTTTAAACATCGGCGCCCTTTTTTCTTGTCATATGCGCACGCAGTCTAAAAAAATCTAACTTGATCAAGTGGCGCCATAGTTTTCACGTGACAAATAAGAAAAGTTCGTTTGGCTTTGTACGATTGTATCGTAGTGAATTTTAATAAAAATTCATTAAAAAAAAAATACGTAAACTAGGCCACTGATATGAAATACGGACCCAGTTCATCGAATTTTTAAACTAATAAAAAAGGTCCGGTCTTGAAATATCAATTTGTTCGGGAGTAATCGTTGGTACATCCAAAATGGGGTGACATCCGGACGTCCACGTAAAATTTTTTTCATAACGTTTTTTTTTTCAAAATAGCAACTTAAAATGATTATAGAAATTAAAAGATGGTTTAATTCAAGTGTTTTTTCGGTGTACATCTACTTATATCATTGTATAAGTGTAGTATGCTTGTGATAGAGGCATTTAAATATCACAAAATTGCTTGAACTTGACGAGTCGAGTATAAAGCACAACCTCACGCGCTTCGCGCTATGAGGCGTGCAAAAAAAAACAATAATTTTCTGTTGATTATAATTTCATATTATTTTATAAAATGTTTCTAAGCTTATAAAATTTTACAAATTTCATGAATTAAATAAATTATTATGTTTTAATACATAAAAATAATAACAATAATAATAAAATATTCTTATTAAAATTGTAATACCTCTAGTGCTTTAATTTAAAGATTCTGCAGGTATAAAATAAAATAAAAAAATAAATGACCTTAAATAAAATTAATGAAGATTAAATGGAGACAAATTAACTCTTGTTAGAATGAAATTTGGGTATGAATGGAAGCCGGAGTAATGACAAGAGTACTTAGCCGAGGGAGATAGCTCGAAAGGAAAATGAGAAGGAGAAGTAAAGATAAATTAGTGTAAAAAGTGAAAGAGAAAGCTGGCTAGGAAGGGTTTGCGCTGTCTGTTCTCTGCTCGGCGCTTACTCTCGAGTACCGAGTAGCGGTTAACCCACCTCCGTTATAGGACGGTGTGAATAGAGTGTACCAATAGAAAGTACACGATGTCCGACATCTGCACTTGGTTACTTGGCATCGAAGCGCCCGCAAGACGGAAGGAGACACGATCGTATCTTTATGTAAGGGGTTCGACACAATCACCCCGCTGTCCTACTCTGCATCACCAGTAGTTCCTCCTATCCGGCAGATTGTTCCTACCCACCGAGATGGAACTCCTTCATCTGCTTCATCGACTTCTCTCCAAGTTTGTATAATGCGGTTGTGCTTCAAACTATCCTCGCTTCTCGCCATATCCACATCCTCATCTCTCATCTCTCGTTTCTATTCCGTTCAAATCATTAATTTATCTTAATAGATCCCCTCATACTCCTTGATTACTGATTCGACGTCAAGTACGACGTCAAAGTACGACGTCAATGTCTCACTCAATATATACCGGCAAAAAGCTCTATTGATTAAATACTCAATTGTCAATCCAAAAATTTTAATCCACTTAAATTTGATCTCTAACGCTGTAAAAAAATTTTTGGACTCGATGTAAATATATCGAGGTTGAACTTATACTTTTTTCTCAATATAAAATTTTGTAAAATATTAACATAAAGAATAGAAGTTCTTCTACACGAAGAGAAAAGAATAGATCTTATTCCTATGTAGAATGGTAACCATTACTATGCTACACAGTAACGAAAATTTTTCTGAGAGTTCTGTGTAAATTTACTTATAAAAGTCTCAGAAATTGTGATAAAATATGAACAACCACCCATTCGTTGCGGAATTAAATTCTGAACATAATGATATTGTTTTTTTATTTTTTTGATAAAAATTTCAATTTGTTATTAACAAAAAACATAAGTGAAATAAAAAAATCTCAGTTTTTCGTGAATAACTCAATAACTATAGGTGATATCAAAAATCGGAAAAAAGGTCTTTAAAGAGGAGGAAAAGTTTCGACTCCCGGAACTCTAGCTTGAAAAACAATATTTTTTATTTAATGTTGAAAATAGAGTTCCGCGCGACTTTTGTAACACGGCCGCGCCGATGCTAAAATACAATGGCAGATTTTATTTTATTTATGTTTTTTGTTAATAACAAATTGAAATTTTTATCAAAAAAAAATAAAAAAACAACATCATTATGTTCAGAATTCAATTCTGCAACGAATGGGTGGTTGTTCATATTTTTATCACAATTTCTTAGACTTTTATCAGCAAATTTACATAGAACTCTCAGAAAAATTTTCGTTACTACACAGAAAAAAAAATTAACTTGATTCAAGAGAAAAATTCTTGAACCAAGAATATAATTTTGAAGAGTGTAATTGTCTTGAATCAAGACGAAAATTTTTTGAATTAAGTAAAATTTCTTTAAATCAAGAAAAATTTTCTTAAATCAATAATTTTTCTACTCAAACCAAGAATATTAAGCTCTTCAAAAATATATACTTGATTCAAGAACATTTTTTTTTCTGTGTATGTAACATAGTAATGGTTACCATTCTACATAAATAAGGTATCTATTTTTATTCATATAGGTACCTAACATATCTATTTTTTTCTCTCGGTGTAAAAATATCAAAAACAAAGCTTTCAAAGAAAATCACATATGAATTACAAGCTCTCATTATTATTTGATCAACATCTTAATAAAATTGCGCCATTATTTATCTCAACATTATTAAATTCCAAAAAATCTAGTATTGGATCCACAATCTATTAGATAACCACCGAATGAAAGTTTAAAAATATGTTGCGGCTTGTAGAAAAAACCACGCAATCAATTATTCCTTAAAGTTATTAAATAATTACCCTTAAGTATTCTTGGAATTACCGATAAACCTTTTTATAGTATGTAGGGTAATTAATAATTCATAATAACTAAGCACAAATTCTCGATAAATTGAGAAAAAAAGGGAAAGAAATGCTTCTGCAGAAAAATACCACCAGGAAGTCGAAGTAGAATTTAAAGTTGAAGTGAAAGTAAAATATCTTTGGCATTATGCAAAGAAAACATTTCCGTAACTTATTTCCTCAATCAGATTTTCATCAAAAAAAGTATCCGGATTATTTTATTGTTTGCAAGATCTGAGAGAAGACTGGTCGCGACAACTCTAACGTTCGAATTCGATTCGACTACTGTAGTGAGTTTAGCGACGTTTCTGATTCAGCTGTCTATTTGCCGTTTGCTCGTTTTAGTTGAACGATCAAAATAAAATATAAATTTCCGCGGCGTGCTATCTCTGTCTTTGTTTCATCAACTGTTTTAGTCTGAGTAAGAAAGGAGTAGTATATAGTAAAAGTAAGAATAAGTAAGCTGTAGCGACTATAAGTACGAGCAGGAGTGCTCGAGTCTCAAGTGACGAGGACGGTTCGTTTAAGTTGAAGCCTGACGGTTGGTTGGAATAGAACGCCACGGCACACCTAACTGAGAAATGAGATTGAGAAAAAGAAAACAAAATTGAAGGCAGTAAAAAAAATGAACCGAGTGAACTAAAGAGTAAAATAGAGAATAAAAAGCTGAGAGTTTGAGGACGAGCTAGAAGAAGGCTTACATCAGCTTTACCATCTTGGAATATAAAACAGAGGTCACTCTTTCCAGATTTTTATTATACTACTCGGCTCTGCTTTACTACTTTTCGTGTCTTCATTCGTTTCACTGTTTTCATTTCTTCTTTTAAAACTTCAATCCATTTCTTTCTTTCTTTCTCAACATTATTTTGTGATTCTCCAACGCATCGCTCAGTTTTCTTTTTTATTTTTACGGGTGCGGTTTTTGAGGAGACTGATTGCTCTATTTTGCGCTCAATCAGTTGGTTCAGGAAAATATCCATTCGACACTGATGAGAAATTCACTTGATTTATAAGGAAGATTTTTAACCAAAAAACTAGTTTTGAAGAAATTATTCTAAATCAAGTAAAAAAATTCTTGTCTCAAAATTCATTTTAACCAAATTTTTTAGTTTTTAATAAAATACAAATTAATCATTTTTTTAAATAAAAAATATTAATTAATTTTGGATTTTTTTATATAAAATTTTTTATAATTAAAATTTTAATTTGTCTTGATACCATTGATTTTATTTATTATAGACAAATTGATGTAAAAATTTTTTTGAGTGCAAGAAAAAATTATTATATTGCCAATTTTCACTAATATCATTTTTTGACATAAATATTAATTTTTTTTATAGATATTTTCTGACGTAAGTCATTGAAAATTTTCAGATTATTGGATATCCAGTCTAATACAGTGTCTCAGATAGCTTAACAGGTAGAGCCTTTGGCGCGTAACTAAAAGATCCAGGTTCGAGTCCTGGTCTGGGCCGTCCGAATTATTTTTTCAGTAAAATTTATCTTTAATGACAAATTTAGATATGAATTGAAAATAAATTGTTTATGCCTGAAGGAAAAATACAGGCTAACAATATTATGAAAAAATTAGAGAAAAAAAAAATTGTTGTATTAGACTGGATATCCAATAATCTAAAAATTTTCAATGACTTACGTCAAAAAATATCTATAAAACATTAAAACCAGTCTTTAGAAAAATAAATATTAATTTTTTTATAAAAAATTTTTATCAATTTCTTGTAAAAATATTACTATAAAAAATTTTTGTTGTTTCGAAATTAATTCCTATCATTAAAGGTAAAAAAATCAATGAAATAATTTTTTTACATACTTAAAAATAGTTAACAATGATAATTATAATCGTATTTTTCAGGTCCATCTAAAAAATAGCAATATTTTAAGAATTAAATAAGTCCTAAAAAAAATGTGACGAGCAGAGAAGAGTATTTTATAAATAGAAGTTTTGGCAACAATAAAAGTGTCTCACTGTCACATGTAACATGTCAGGGTAAATTAGTAGGCCGCCAGAAATTAGCATTGAAACCACGTTTGCGTCGTACTCGGACGGTCCAGTAATTCGTTACACAGCGCATACGCCGCGGCCGCTAATGAGGGTAGAAACGAACTGTTACTAACGAACGGTTAATGTATGAGTCATGCACGTATCCGTGTACGTGAAATCCAACTATCCATGCACTGCTAGCCGAGAATAAAGCCCCCTCGAGATCTTTTTACTTTTATTTATTCTCAGAGATCTTTTGCGTCTAGAGCATGGACCACTTGTGTTGTATTTCAAACCTTTTCGTGCCCTCAAAGTCATAGTTCACCGCGTAAATTGCTGAAGAACGGGTAAATGCTCGCGCTCGTTTCAAACACACGCGTAGACATTCCTGACTCAAGAAAAATAGAAATAAAAATACTAATGTAAGTAATAAATAAAAGTAAAAAAATATTATTAATGTAATGCCGTTCTCACCGAGATCTACTGCTACTGCTGTACAAGAGTGAACTACTCCCCTAACACCAAGTAATTTAGACGCTTTAAACATACAGCCCCAAAGATTAACCTCACTGTTTATTGCATCGGGAAACTTATTTCATTCTTAAAATATGGCTACTTTTATAAATGTAAGAGAGCGATGTGATTATAATGATCATTGTAAACTATTTTTAAGTTGATAAAAAAAATTATTTTATTTTTTTATTGCCTACAATGAAAGTAACTAATTTTGAAACAACTAAATTTTACATGGAAAAAATTTTTTATAGTAATATTTATTCAAAAAATTAATAAGCATGAAAAAATTAATATTTATGTCTAGATATAAAATTAGTGATTATTTACAGTAAAAATAAATTTTTATAATCATTCAAAATTTCGTCTCACTTGAAATAAAAATTACATCTCACTAAAGATTTGATTTTTTTATTTGTAATGAAAGTTCACAAATCAAAGTAATTAATTCAATTGAAACAATATAATTATGAATGTTTTAATTATAATAAAATAAAAAATCAGAAATTCGTTATGCCAAAATAATATTCAAATCCCAATTTATACAATTAGCATAAAATTTACCGTCAATTAAACTTTTAAAAATAATTTATTGATTACTTAATTTTGAATGTAAATTATTTAAAGCATTGTCTACGTTTAATTTCCAATAATCAATAACGTTCGTGAGAATAAATAATGAGATACAATATATGCATTGATATATACATATATATTAAATTCTGCGTATAAACACATAGTTTTGACATTTTTAATAAAAGTATATATTAGGGTGATTCAAAAAAACTTTTTAATTTTTTTTTTTTAACTCTTACCCTCTCAAATGTTTCTATTTGATATAAAAAAAAATTCTCACCAAACACGAGCCCTATAGCTCAACTCTAAGGGGTCGCTTTTTTTATTTTAGTTTCCCATTTAATTAACATGGGAAAAATTCTTTTTTGTTTTAAATTGAATTTACACATAATTTACGCAATTTTTCACAAAAAACGGTTTTATATTCTCAAAGTAGAGTCTTTGAGCTTTACAAAACTCTAAGACAAAGTATGATTATCTCTACAAAAAGACTAGTTACAGCCATTTAAAAATGACTAAATTTCGAAATTTAAAGAAATAATTGGCAATTGGGTCATTCCATGTCAGATCGACAAATAGTTATTATTATTTTTTTGACATGATCTCAAAGTCATTCTTAAAGCATGGAAAATGAAAAAAAAAGTTGAAATTAATTTATTATTCAATATTTCCACGTGATCCATTCAAGTTTTAATCCTCAAATTTACAATACTATGTTTCTGCATAACTTTACCTTATTTAAAAGTTGCAAAAAACGAAAAAAATTTTTTTTTTGAAATTCAAAAATTGATATTAAAAAAAAAAAACACCCTTCTATATTTCAGAATTTTTTAAGATGATTACTATCTATGTATTATACAAAAAAAAATTGAGCTAAAATTTTAACTTCGATCGTCATTTTTAACGATTTTCAAAAATTAAAAATTTGACAAATTTGCCATTTTTGAAAATTATTTTCCAAAAATTTTTTTTTCAATAACCCGAAGTGTCCCCTTTTAAACAAACAAAAGGCATTTCCTATATCTACAATAGCGTTCGAGATATAACAAAAACAAAATAGAAAAACTGAAAAAATTGCAAAATTTTGAATTTGCATATCTTTTGAAAAAAATTTTTTTATTGTTTTTCTTTTGGCAGAACTTCGTTTTATGATAAACGAAAACTTCTGATAAAAATTTGTCCAAATCGAAAGAGATCGATTCCAACTGTTTGTCGATCTGACATTGAATGACCCAATTGCCAATTATTTCTTTAAATTTCGAAATTTAGTCATTTTTAAATGGCTGTAACTAGTCTTTTTGTAGAGATAATCATACTTTATCTTAGAGTTTTGTAAAGCTCAAAGACTCTACTTTAAGAAAATAAAATCGTTTTTTGTGAAAAATTGCGTAAATTATGTGTAAATTCAATTTAAAACAAAAAAGAATTTTTCCCATGTTAATTAAATGGGAAACTAAAATAAAAAAAGCGACCCCTTAGAGTTGAGCTATAGGGCTCGTGTTTGTTGGGAATTTTTTTTTATATAAAATAGAAACATTTGAGAGGGTAAGAGTTAAAAAAAAAATTAAAAAGTTTTTTTGAATCACCCTAGTATACATTATCATGGCTGATACCTGAGCAAGTTTATGATGAATGTCAAATTTGGAGTTTATAATTGATGTTCACGGATCAATGGGATAATGAGCAAAGCAATTAACCAACTATGTTGCTTGTCAATCGTCAAGAAAGGACCGACATCAGACACGGCGCCCTCATGAGCATTATCACTCATACCTGTGTGCTCCTTACCTTAAATGTCTCAAGTCACACAATGGAGGTCATAAATGCTCTTTAATACTATTTTATTTACGATTGTATTAATTTTTTTCTTTGGGCTACTACTCTTTTCAATGCCAATTTTAATGTATAAATTTTAATTTATTTCTATTTAAATGAATACTTAGGAAAATCTTGTAATTTGTAAAACTTAGATTCTCAGACAATAATAAATGACTGAAATTCGTAGAAGGAATTATGGACCCAGTATACTCTCAGAAAAAAAAATTCTTTTTTTTTTTCTGAAAGTCTATACTATCTAGTATCTACATTGAAACAAATTTACTTATTGTTAACTTTGAATATTTTAAAATAAGGGAATTTTTTGCTTTATAAATTACTATTAAAAATAATTTTAGTTTATTTTAAATAAAAAACATTAAGTTTTAACAATTATTTTGTTAATGGAATTTCGAATAACTTATACTTTATTAAATTTTCAATTAATTAAGTATGAAAATTAATGAGAATTAATTTTTAAATACCAAATTATTAAAGAATATATTTTAAAATTAATAGTTAACACAATAATCAAAAATATTTAAAAAATAATAATTAATACCGAAAAATTCGATAATATAAAAACAATCAAGTCAAATTAATACAAAAATTATCTACCAGTAATTTTTTTTTATAAACACTAATGCTTATAATAAATATTTTTGACTATGATATTGGCTACTAATTTCAAAGTATGGCTGTATTTTATTTTACATAATTTTTTCTCAAAGTTTAATTTTAATTATTTATTAATTTTGATAAAAATTTATTAATTCATTGTCTGAAAAATTCAAAACATTTAAATTATTAAAAAAATTTTTCTTTCCCTCAAATCATTCAAAAAAAATTTCTCAATAAAGTCTCTAAAACTTGAAAAAAAATTTTTTTTTTTAATTTTGAAAACCTCCCCACCTCTCCCCTCCTCTTTAAAAATTACTTTCTTCTCCCACCACAGTTATACTGACCAAATGCGCCTGTGCTGTACAAAAGCGTTCTTAATGGTCAGACCATTTTTCCTCGGACACTGGCGCCGGCTTTAGACCCAAAATCCCCTCCACTGCCCAGAAATTAGTACCTGCTTTCATCTTCGACAAAATTTTCAATCTCAGTCAGTTCTCATCTAGAGTTCAAAGTGAACAGTCGAGTATTTAAATTACATACCAACAGTGATTTTACTGAAAAGTATTTAAAAGTTCAAAAGTGCAAGTTCCAAAATGATGTACGAACAAGAAGAAATCCAATACGGACGTCCATTACCGATCATCTACGAGGAGCTGTGCCGTAAGCAATCTCATTTATATTTCAACAGCCAGTTTCGTACTACAGTTGCCTACGGTCGCGTAGAAGACGTCAAATATTATTTGGAGAGTGGTGCGGACATCAACTCCCGAACAGCCGACGGGTTATCAATTATATGTTTGGCGATGCGTAAGAATCGTTACGACGTCGCAGAATTTCTTCTATCACGTGGAGCTGATGCTAATGCTCCTGTAGAATTGGAAGGATCGTTCGCAGGATACACGCCTTTACACGTATCACTCAGAGAAAGGCAATGGGAGTTTGTAAAATTGCTGCTGTGCAACCATCAAGTGGATGTGAATATTACTGCGGCGGACGGATCTTTGCCAATTCATTACGCAATTGTCTCAGGAAAATTGGATGTTTTGCGACTACTACTGGACCGTGGAGCCAATGTCAATGTTGAATTCTCCAAAAGATTGTATGATAAGCTGTTTGTCTACAAGATTTGGAGCGATAAGTGCAAAAATTATACGCTTTTGGCTCACGCAATGCTGAGCAAGAATTTGAACATGATGGAACTTTTGATAAATCACGGTGCAGATATAGCGACGGTCAGTGCAAAGAAAGTGGCTTTGTTCTATGCAATTGAGAGCGACCAGCCAGCGATTGTCAAGTTTCTTTTACACAAAATTGAAACGAAAGTTGATTTGAAAATGTTTTTGGAGAAGATCACAGTCCACGGATTTAAACCTATTCAATACGCAGTTTTGATGGGCAACGTGCAGATCGTCGAGGTTCTATTGGAAGCAGGGGCGGATTCAAATTCAGAGTTCAAGAGGGTTCACTATACAAAGTACTTGGGGTACAAGAGCTGGAACAAGAAATTGTCAAATACAATGTCTTTATTGACTCATGCGACCAACAAGGACAACGTCGAGATGACCACGATTTTGCAGAAATTTGGTGCAAAAGATAATGATGCTGTTTGTGAGTAAATTTTGAAAATTTCTTTGTTGAAATTTTGAAACTTGTTTGTTTGATTGTTCGTTTGTATTTTTGTAATAAAATAAAAGATTGTAAATGAATTTTTGATTTGTTCATTTTAGTATAATAACATTTTTTACTTTTTTTTTTAATTATTTCAGAATAATTATTGATTCAATAATTTTTAATTTTTGTATTTATCAATTTTTTAGATGTTTTACATTGATAAAAAATTAATTTGGTTGGAGAGAAAAAATTTCAAACTCAGAAAAATTGGCTAAAGTTAAAACAATTTTTATAAACTAAAAATTGCTTTATTAAAAATGATCTATTTTATTTATATGATTTGGTTAATTTCAAATTTTTTCTCTCAAATCACGATGGATAATTTTTTTGCTATTTATAAAATTTTTTTTTATTTATGTAATTAAAATATTTAATAGTTAGCAAAAATAAATTTCTTCAATAAGACAAAATGAATTCTGATAAATTTTTAATATTTTCAGAGTTAAATTTTCCAATAACTATTTAAGGAAGACTTAAATTAGAAACTCAGTTTTACTAATTTTGATTAAACTGTCTAATAAATTGATTTAATTTCTTTTGATTTGAATTTTCATAAGTTCTACGATAAATTTTTGAATAAAATAACTTTATTATTCTTTACGCGGTAAAATTAGTTTCTTGAGAGCGAATATGGAATTGAAAAATCGTGGAATAAAATCGCTCTAATTATCTCGAGAATGTAGTTTCAAACATTTAGTAAATCAAGTACCGAATTTAGTAGATAGTTGCAAGGATTAGCGTTAAAGTTGCCCTGTAGTCGTTTTAATAGGCCGACTTACGCACTTTGTTCGAGTAATTGCAACATTGTTAAAAGTGTAGGTGAATCTCGCGAGCAACGTGCTGAAGAGCTCGGAGGAGGGCAAAGTACATGCACTGAGAAGCCCCGCCGAGACAGGTAATTACTTTAATTAAAATTAACCGAGATGCATCAGCGTTCTAAGCAAAGTAGAAAGAGCAAGTTAACGCTTTCCAGTTTTCTTTGTGTAAGTACCATTATACTTAAACTTTTGATACTTTTTTAAATTTTATTATTAATAGAAGCTAGTAATAAAAATAATAATGACAAATTTTAAAATCATTATTATTATTATGATTAAAATAATTATGATTATTTTGATTTAAAAAAATTATTTTTATTATCATGATTATTATTATTAAAATCAAAATTTTTTTCTGTAAGTTCAAAGGCAAACACGTACAAAAAAAAAACAAAAATAAATAAAATTTCGTATTAAAAGTGACAGACAAGTCTACGAGATGGATCTTCGCAATAGTCGAACGCGATCAGCGTAAATGTGTCGGAAGCGACGTAGTTTAAGCGTTATCTTTAACGGAAGAGCATTAGCTCGGCGGAAGCAACAATTTCCGGACGCAAATGTCCCTATTGATCGAGCTTCCTGCGTTTGGTTTGTCATAGGCCATAATACCCCGTGTCAAGTTGGTGATGAGCCGGCAGCCAATGGAGCGATCTTATACCCTACCGGGTGTTCTTATCACCAGCTCCCATATTATCGTATATACCGTTTTAACGACGATCGTACAATATTAACGATTCGAGTTAGCGTTAGCTTTTCATATGAATAAAACGACCGCGTTTGCTATTTTTACAACTCACTTATTTCCATTTTTAGGGATGGCAATAAAACATATTATAAATTAACCTGGAAATAATGTTAGGGTTAAATGAACAACATTATTTAAAATTTAATTATTTTCTATGAATGGAGTACCTGATATATCTTTATTTTTATTTTATGAGCGCAATTTTAGTATTTTAACAAATTTATACAAAAAATTGTTATACCGTAAATAGAGTTTCTAAATAGAGTAAATTACATTTTTTAATTTATTAACTTCAATTTACCAATAAAGAAAATTTTCATTAACAAGATAATTTTTTATTTTTATTATGAAAAAGTTTTTATAAGCTGTTGAATTTAATTTGTTAATGGATGAATTATTAATTTTTTATTAAAGTTGTTCGTATGATAAAAAAAAAAAAGTTTCATTTCAATATTAAATACATTTTGTTAAAGAAAAATAAGGTAGTTAATGTAAAAGTATTTTTTATTTATGAAAAATATTTCGATTGATTAAATTCAATCATGTGGCATATTATTTTTTAATTAAAAATTTTACCAACTGAACAAAAAATATTGTATAATAAATAAAAAAATCCATTTCACCCTCCAGAGTTTTCATTAAAAAATGAAATTATTTTTGATCAGATAAACAAATTCAATTGAATTGCTTAAAATAATTAAATTATTTCATAAATCACGACTGTCTCTAATGAAAGTGGAAAAAAAATGTTTATTTGATTGACTATAATTATCAACAACCCACTTGCAGCGTAATTCAGTTATAAATATTTAGTGCACTCAGAAATGGAAATTAATATACACAGGAGAAATATTTCGGGTAATAGTCTGGTCTTGGACATTAGAGTTAAACAACAACGTCGATGAGGCATTAAAATCCCGAATCCCGACGGTGTTTTGAGCTTAGACAAGTAACTTCTGACCGAATAAGCTAATAGCGAAATTATTCCACGTCAGAGTTGGTAATGGGAGTGCAATTCTGTGTACACTAGGAATAGAAGCCCACATCCCCCTCGCATGTAGGAGATCTAAACTCGTGTTATTAGCATAGCCAGCTCGTTGGGCACACACATCGCGGTTGAGCGCACCGGCACTTCTGCTACTTATTTACTGTACTTGCTAGTTGCTGGTAACTGGTAACTGGTGGCTGGTACATTCACCGCAACCATATTCTCCTATCCACACTCTCGAGCAACCATACTCGCGTTACTCTCACACTCAGTTATCTTCACGCTCTGGAGGGAGTCTTCACCGCGGGATATGTTACTTAGGGGAGTCATAACTGCCTAATACCTATATCACCTCCTCCTTCCCCTTCTACGTCCTCCTATATCACCTTTAAATTTAAACTTAACTTCAACACGACTGTAACCAACTTTACAACTCTATAATACCTGAGATTTTATTTCTGTAGTGAACACTTTTGTCCAAAGAATTTAAAAACAATAATAAATTATTTTAAAGTTAAAAAACATTTGACTATTTTAATCATTTTTGTTTACGTAAATTTTTGTAAAAAAAATTTTTTTTTTTCTTTAATTTATCTTTAATAATTCATCTAGAGAATTTTAATTCAAAAAATAAATTATTTTTAAATTAACAAACCCTTAAAAATGTTTCTATTAATTTAAAAAAAATTTTTTTGATTCAATTTTATATTTTAAAATTTCGATTAAAAATTTTTAGATTTCTACAAAATTAAATGTTAGTAAAAAAAAAATATTCAAATTTATTTGTGACTTTTTCAGAAATGATTCACTGCAAAACTTTTGTGATTTCAACAGAAATGTTTTTTCAAAGGTCGTTAGTTTCAATCATTTGCTCTTTCTCTTTATCTTTTTTTTTTAATCGCAAATCCGCGAAGTCCTTCTGATTCACAAAAAAAAAAAAGGCTAAATCTGTGAGTAATATTTATGGTTATGGTTTATATTTGTAATAGTCACTTTTATCGCAGAATTGGCAGGAATATTATGAAAAATGAGAGGAATGTAATTTCGCGGCATGAATAATATTCAAACAAGATTGAGAGCCACGTCTCGGGCAATGATTGAGCATTTCAATGCAAACCCAAGTGAAACGTGTGACGCCTCGTCACGCCCTTTTTGTCGCGAGAACTTCTTTAGCTTCAGCTTTAGCACCAGCTACAGCTTCACTACCCGGGCTAGGTATGCTGAGGAAATGTCACTTTAAAATTTATTTTATACTACCAATACATGAGTTCGCCCAATCTGTGTGAGTTTCTCTTCAAATGTATAAAGTACTCAAAAACCGTTTATGTACTTTGCCGACGGTAACACATGTATCGCCAAATAACATTTATCACTCACTGAATATCGAAATCGAATGCACTGATGAAGATTTTGAATTGCTTTTTAAAAATACATTTCTGAGGAATGGAATTTCAAAAAACTTCTTTTTATTTTAATGGTCCTCGTAAATAAATTTATATGTTGAAAAAAATCTAAAAACTATTTTATTTTATTAGCTAACTTTTAGTCGATTTTTGTAAGCATATTTTATCCATTTTTACTATAATAAAAGTATAATAATGTCTTTAAAAAATTTTACACGAATAGAAAAATTTTTTAATATTTAATAAGCTTAATAAATATTTTCTAACTGTTAAGAATAATTATTTTATTCAAAAAAAATATCTATAAATAGTTATAAAATATTTAGTTATATTTAATATATCAACAAATTAGTTTAAAATTAACAATTAATAATTTCTTCTTTCAGTGAATAAAATTTTCAACACATTTTCATAATGTATATTTTTCTTATCGTTAAAAATATATTTTTTAACAAAGTAAAATAAACATTTTTCGTTGGTAAGAAAATTTTTTTAACTCAAGAAAATATTTAGGAAAACCGAAAATTCTGTCCTGAATTCAAGCTTTATTAAGCAAAAAAAATTTTTTTGTTGCTACAAAATAATTTAAGAATTCTTCTCTTTATTTTTATATGAAGAATTTTCCATTAAAAATGCAATGTTGCCAAGTTTTGATCAAAGAAAAAAAAACATACACTTTGGCGCTGGAAACTTGATATGAGAGACATTTATTAGCATGCATGCTCCAGCATCAAAAAGCTGCACTTAGCCACCCCAATGCCCTGTTTTGCATGACCTTTGCTTCCATTAGCCATAGGCTCATCTGTTATACTGAGAAGAGACTCAGGCCTTGAAAATTTATTTCGGTATCGCTGCCTGGTTAATAAACGAGTAAGTAAATAGATGAAGAACCGTCAACACCAATATCAATATCAATATCGATTATTCATTAGCGTATCGACTGTTGATTATTTTACTGGGAAAGTCTATTTACATGTTCTAAGAGGTTGTTCTTTTATTCATGCATAAATTTAACCAAGCTTTGCATTTTAGCATCAGCAGTGCCTTTAAACTCTGGTACAACTTTTCATTGAAGTAAGTTCAGGTTTTAAAAGTTTCCACTAGTGACTTAAGATAGCAAACTACTTCCAAGTTTGTTACAATAATCGCTCCGTTGATTTTCATCTTTTTTATATTATTATCTGTATGAACTAAATATAATTATGCACTTAAATTAGTACCGAAAAAAATAAAGAAAATAGCCGCAGTCTTTGAGCTTTTTTTTCATTTTTTAATTACTTGCTTAATAAAATTTTAGTCTGTAGGAATAAAATTGCTGACTCGTGACCCGAAACCGTTCTCTAATCATTACACGACTAATGGTACCGCTCATTATCATAGCGAATGATTCTGGATTCCGGCTCTGTCTTTTTTTTCCTCTCAACATTTTTATCGTAACAGTCAACTTGGATCTGAAAGATTCTTTTGAGATTTAAAGTTTAATCATTTTTTGACATGAAAGAACATTGACTTTTTATGACTATATTTATTTTTATTGTAAAAAGTAAACATTTATTGTACAGTAAAAAGTCGAGAGAAATAAAAAAAAATTATAAAAATATGAAAAAAAATTCTATAGATTTTATATATTTGAAAAACTGGATTTTAGTTTGATAAGATTGAATTTCTAATTAAATTTTTTTTATTTAATTTAATTTTTAAGGTTAGTTTACTTGAAAAAAATATATAGAATAATTGGTATGTAATAATAATGATGATATTAGCTATTAATAATGGTATATATATTAATTTGGAGAAGTAATGTTGCTCAAATATGTACATAAATTAATCTAGACTCGTGAAATTGAAATTCAACATGTCAATAGATCTCTGGACGTGGGAATAAATGTATAGATTGTTAATTAAGTTAAAACATTTAGTATCATTGGAGTATTTCTATTGAGAAAGTTTATTGCCGGGCATTTAACTCAGTCGGTTTACGGTTCCATGAATCACTCATGGTTAGCCACTTCATTATGCTGACTTTATTACCAATTTAACGTTTGCTCGACTAGGAATTTAGAATCAACCAAATAGAACCGATCTATATTACTATTATTGAAACTAATTAATAATAATTAATAATCACCACCTATAATGCACCCTAATTTTTACAAGTTTTCAATTAAGAATACATTAAATTTAAGTTATCAAAACAATGACAAGGAAGTTTTAATTTTTTACTAATTATTTAAAATCCAAAGTGATTTTCAATCTAAAAACCAGATACTTAATTATGAAATATTGGTAATTTATTTTTTAATTAAAAAATATTCTGCTGATTCGCGATAAAAAATAAAACTCGCGGAATTGATGTACTCTAAAAAAAAAAATATTTTATTTCAATACTCGCATGAAACTGTGGTTAAATTTTAGTATATATTTATTTATACAGTTGAAAAACCTCAAATGAAAATAAAATATGAAATTAATGGTTTTTTTTTCTGACCATAGAGCAGAACAGCGGTCGCAATTGATGGCAGTGAGGATACTAAAAGTCAGTGTGTGTTAGGTGATAGCTCGGGGGAATACAACCAGATCAAATTGCAACAAATTAACCGCGTTAATCACTACACTTTTCTGAAACAGCTCACTTCCGTTATTTGCATTTCCACGATCACTTCATATACTTTTATTTTGTTATCCCGCGATAGAACACGGACAGATTCACATGTATGTTTATGTATGTTCGAACCGGCTTTTTATTCTCATTAACTCTAGTCGGTAGTGAACAAACCTCCGAGTATCGATTCACCAGACCTACAATAAAAAACTAGATGACCAAAACACACTAAACAAAAAAAATAAATAAAAAGCCTATCTATGACATCTCCGGCGAGACAGAAAAAACACAAAGATGATTTAAAAACTCCATTGTATTGAATGGGAATTACCTGTACTACTTTCATGTCTCCGCACATTTTTCTCCATTCCATTCGACTCAATTTTATTCTATTTAACTCTTTCTGTTTTGATCGAAAATATCAATCAACATCGATATGGAAAAACCCAAACAGTTAATTATACCAGGAGAATATTCCCGTCGAAGCACACAGCCAATTGATTGTCACCAGCAGTTTTTTTATTAACATGCTATTTGTAACGAGTTTTTCAAGCCTCGGACTGTTATTGATTCTACTTTATGTTCGCCACTTTGCTATTTTTTCTGTTTCAGCTTTGCAATCTTTTTCAAGTGTCTTAACTTCATGGTAAAAAAAAACTACTTGATTCAAGAAGAATATTCCTTCAAAATTTCAATTTTGTTTCAATAAATTAAATTTTTTAAAGTTAAGAATTTAATTCTTGAATAAGTAAATTGAAACTTAAGTAACAGAAAATTATTCTAAAGAAATTTACTCTCACAAAAATATCAACAATCCTCAGATTTCTATTATTTTCTATGCACACAAAAAAAATAATTTACTTGAATCAAGTAAATAATTTTGAAGAATTTCATTTTCTTGATTTGAGTAAAAAAATTCTTAAACTAAGAAATTTTTTTTGGTTTGAGTAAATTTTACTTGATTCAAGAATTTTTCGTCTTGATCCAAGACACTGAAACTCTTCAAAATTATTTTCTTGGTCTAAGAATTTTTTTCTTGATTCAAATTAATTTTTTTTTCTGTGCACTGGTAAAAAAAAATTGACTTGACTCAAAAGCCAAGGTCTTGAAATAAGAATTCCATTTTGAAGAAAATAATTTTCTTGACTCAAAAGAATAAATTTCTTGATTCAAGAAAATCATTTTCTTCAAAATGGTATTCTTGGTTCAAGAGTTTGGCTCTTGAGTCAAGTCAATTTTTTTATCAGTGTGTCATCAACAATAAATCTCAAAAATATTCTGAAACGCCAATAAAGAAATTTTAAAATCAAAACTCCTTTCAAAATAATTTCATTCTTAATACATGAATATTTTTTCTTAAATCAACCAGTTTTTTTCATGTATAAAATCTTTAATACAATCCGGAGTAATGATAATCATAATCATAATGATAGTAATGCTGTTAAATTGCCCGAGATTATTAGCGAGTTAATCGCTATAAGATCCGCGTTCTTGGCAAGACAGCGAAGAACCTTGGGTTGCAGTCTACTTTGAGGGGAAGAGTACTCTGAACTCTGAAGGGTTGACTAATGCTCAGTCGTTGAGAGAAATCGCGGAGGAAATATCATCCTCGTTATTATTATTATTATAATTATTATTGTTATAGGTACTATTATTCATATTGTTATTATTCATTGCTCATTGTAAAAGAACCGAATAGAGGTAACGGGACAGAAGACGGCTCGGCTCGGAAAATGGAATAAGAGGGAATTGGAGGCTGGGACGGGAAAACGATCCGACCGGTAGACCAGTAAATTTACGGGCGGCATCCATGTGTTATTATGTCGAGCGTTCGATTCCGGAGAATATAGACCGAGTTAAATTTACGGCGTACATGTTGTGTTATTGCCCCTCTTCTCTTGTACGTTGCGTTTATTTTCATTTTCCTTTACTGTATTCGGTACTATACTGTGCCTTTTACCCCGTGCTACACCATTTTATTCTAAACCCGCTGTGACACGCGAGCTTCCGATTTTGGGCACTCTGACCCATCGATGCCGAGATTTATTTATTGCTCTGACTCCGATTTAACAGCTTTCATTAATTTTCACAGCCCAGCGGAAAATTTCGCTTGTTTTCATCAAGATTTTAAAGCTGTGATATCATAAAACCATTTTTTTTACTGTTGATAAATATTTCTTCGAAGAAAAATATTATATTAACCATTGGTTGTCTTGTTTCATGAATTTTTTTTCTATCTTGAACTTTAACTTGTGGAATCAGAGTTCTATATCTTCTGTCGACATTTTATTACTTGATTCAACAACAATTATTCTTAGAAGATACACAAAATTTTTTAACCATCAACAGTCTTTGAGAATTTCAAATAATTTTATTTTCCTTTAAGAATTTGATATTTTTAGTTCACTTAGAAATTTATTATTTCAAGTACCAATAAAAAAAAAGTTTAGAAAATCCAAAAGTGCACGACTCATAATGCTCATTTAATTATGAAATATTAATAAAATAAAGAATGTAAAAAAAAATATATAAAATAGCTAAAATAACACGATAATACCCAAGCGCCTCTAGTGGGATAAATGTACATAATATATATAGATATACAGTAGGGTGCGTCAAAATTTAATCTCTTAAGGCAACCTTTTAAAATTGGAACTTTGAGTTCCGTTTTTAGCGGGAGTTAGGTTTGGACATTTCCTGAAATATTTTGATGTGTCAGGATTTATTTGATGCTCACATAATTGTTTAACAAAAGTTTTTTTGAAGCAATTTTTCTGAGTTAAAAAAAAATTTAACTCAATTAATGCATTTTTTCACAAGTTACCGTGTTTCCGGAGTTTCATACATGACGGACAGGAAAATTTTTTGACCTATTTTGATGTTTTTTTCCGTTTCTATTACACTAAATCAATTTTTCAAAAGTGTCAAATTAATCTCCATTAAATTATCTTGACAATAGTATGCAAAATATTTTGATTCCGTGAACTAATAAGACTATAATAATAAAAATAGTTGCTGAAATGAGGCGAAAAAAATTTTTCGATCGTAAAGCACTCTCTGATGCTTCGCGTGCAATACAAAGAAATGAAATCGTTACTTCAAGATATTTTAAAAAATATTTAAGACTTTTTTGATGATAAAGAAATGAATTTTTTGATGAAACATAATGTCAATTATTCCAAAATGAATGCAGATATAGACGTAGACATAAAGACAACGCGGTATTGAGCTATTTGTGATGAAACAGACAGCGTTTTGATAATATAATACAATATACAATATTATAAATTACAATATAATATCTTATGATATGGATCATGTCTCTTTGTACTTTGGTATTCATCTTCCACCGATTCAATTATGCATGGAAACATGAGCTTGATAATATTATTGCTATTCATAATAAAGGAACAAGAGCGAGCTCTATTAAAGCGAGCGAGGGTGAAATATGTAGTGCGTCGGTGTGTCTAAGAACTACTATTTAGACGTGTTAGTTAACTGGATGAACGTGTGCTTTCGGTGAATTTCCAAATTCATTCCATCCCTTGTATTGTGTATTCCTCCAAAGCCTTGACCGACTTCCGTTCTGGTCTTACCGTTGCTTTGGGAGTCTGCATTTCACCTCGAGTTGGAAGGCGCAAGTGAGAAAACGAGAAAGAAAAGGAGTCAAGCTGAAAGAGAAAGAGAGAATATTGTGCGAGTGGAAGTAAGGCGGATTAGATTATTCCGGCGAGCATGCAGACTAGCCAACTTCCGGGCACAAAACTGTTCTAAAACTAGACGCCAGCTTTACAAATAATAATATATATTATTTGTTGTAAAGTCGATGCGGAAAGGGGCAATAAGTTTGCTGGAGAAACATTTGATTTATTTGTCGGCCGTTTGTTTCCCAATTACCGGATAATTATTTGCTAAACTTTCTGGTTCTGGGGGAGATTTCGTCCGGAAATCTCTGCTCGATGGGGTGATGGGGGAGCTTTATAAAAATTTTATGTAATATGGTTCATGTAGTGAATTATGGGGACAAAAATTTATCTGATTTTATGAAAAAAAAAAATTTCTTCATTTTTGGACTTTTTGAAAAATTTTTCGACGTGAAAAAATTTTTTTATGTTTATATATAATTTTCAAAATTCAGGATATGTCTTGATATGAAAAAATCTTATATCGGGCTTGATTATGGTCATATAAGCCCATAAATAATTTTTCAAACATAAGTATTGTTCAAAATTTCCGATAAATAGTGCACGATCGCAGAATCTTCTCCTTACAAGAAAGTAAAGTTTGAATTTTTTAGTTTTTAAATACACAGAAAAAAAATGTTCTTGAATCAAGTATATAATTTTAAAGTTAATATTCTTGATTTGAGTAGAAAAATTTTTGATTTAAGCAAATTTTTCTTGATTTAAGGAAATTTTACTTGATTCAAGAATTTTTCACCTTGATTCAAGACAATTACCCTCTTCAAAATTATATTTTTGGTTCAAAAATTTTGCTCTTGAATTAAGTTAATTTTTTTTTCAGTGTAAAAATTTTTTTTTTCTTTTTTCTAAAGGGCTGCTTATCTGTCGTTGATTTTTTATTTTATCGACTACTAACCCAACTTTTTTTAAATATGATTTGAAAATTGACCTATATATTTTCTATAAAGTTAACTAGAATAAAAAATTTATAAAAATAGGCCACATCAGAAAATTTTATTCCTGGTAAATCCAATTTATCAAATCCTCTAACCCGTGTTGGACGAGACTAGAATAATTTTTTTTCTCATAGTTTTACAGTAATTGAAAATGAGAACAATGTGTGTAATTTTAGTGGATTTAAGCAGGGATTTTATTGTCGCTCTTTGAGGTTCAACTAAATCCTGGGCCAGGAGATGGAAGAAAAGAAATAGGATAGTGTCAAGATCTGAGTTGCGGTTAGAAGAATCCCTCTGAGTCCTTAGACACTTGGGATGGAGGATAGAGCTGAAATTTTGTGATGTATATGTGTGGGTGTGAGAACAGCAGTGTGTACCTGGAAGCAGATAGGAGGAACTCAAGGTTATAAGCGACAAGCCTGGAGCCCCATGAATTATCAAACTGGCGAGCGTATAAATATAAAATAATATTCCGCGGAATGGCACTTACTGGCGCGAGAGACGCATCTCAAAATTGGCTAGACGGCTCTGCTTCTCGTCTGACGTAATGATACATCACTTTAATGAAACCGCAGCCGTGTCAACTTGAGACTCTCTTATTGTCTGGTAATGTCGTTTCTTAAGTTACGAATCATTTACTTGCGGTCTTGTTTCCCGTTCGGGCTCTTTTAATATTTATGCCGGTATAATATGTTAAAGAGCCGTTTTTCAGAAGTATTCATTTTTGTTTATTTTGTTCAAACACTCATTTAAAAATTTTTTATAATTTCTGTATTTAAAAGAAGCACTTTTAAAGGAGAGAATATAATTTTATCATCTTCTGACGAACAATATTAATAACAGATAATGAAGTTTATAATGTTAATGATGTTTACAAATGTTTAAGAGAATAAAATTTATCAGCTCTTATTAACATCAAGAATCTTAAATTTTATTATACAGTTGGTAAATATTTTAATTGAGATTGTTTATTTAATCACCTAATTAGTATTCATTCCTATCGACTTAAAATAAAATAAAAAAAAAAAACTCTTTAATAAACAACAAGTACTAAGATTTATTACTCTATTGATTATTAAGATTCATAATAACAAGTCGAGTTGGATATCTAGAACGCATAAGTCAAAAATAAGCCGACTAATTGCCGTGATCATTATATTTTACAGAAAGTACTTTCATCAAAATACCTCTATTGTGGCTAAGATTGTTGTTGAGTATGATTACGCGGTGCTTTTGGCGATTGTTAATACCCAGAGAGCTACCGATTCTGCTAATAAACAATTCCTTTACAGCATTCATGGTTGATTATTGCACAAAATCGTGAAATAGACTACAAAATTATTCGCCTTCAGTGTACTACTTCCCCATTTCAAAATTTAATAAATGGAAATAAATTTTCTTTTAAAATAACTGTGAAAATGATAGAAATAGCTGAAGACTTCTCAGCTGCATAAAAAATTACACATCTCAGTGATCAGTTGTTGCTGAACTACAGTTAAATCTAACAAACTTTTATACGATCATCATTCTAATAAAATTTCATGCAATTATTTAAATATTATTTGTCAAAATTTATTTTAATGACATTCAAAAATTTTTTTTACTATTAACTATTATTTCATATATATTTTCAAGTGAAATAACCTTAAAAAATAAATTAAACCAAGAAAATTAATTAAACATTCAATCTTCTCATACTAAAATTCTGTTTTTAATAAATATAAAATTTATGTTAACAATAATCCATTGATAACATTAAGTCCATTAATAATTCTATTTCACAAGTGTGGTAAGCTGCATTAAAATATTTTTTTATTTTTTATTTTAGTGAAAAATTCTAGAGTTATTGCGTATAATGTGACTCGGATATATGATAGAAGATAAATAATTAGTGACCTATAACAATTTCAATAATGGTCTTTTGAGGTTCGAATGGTAAATCCCGATGGCCTGAGTACAAACAATGGGCATGAGACAGGGCATAGGCGGAGAATGACGGTGGTGTGCGGTATTGGTGCTGAGTTTCGAGTATAGAGGGCTGAGGGCCAAGGGTGAAAAGTGGAGCTGCGGAATGAGAGGAAGAGATAGAGGGTACAGAGGCAGATTCGATATAGAAGTGAATGTCGCTGGTTGTTGGACAGTCGGAATGACGCGAACACCACCAGCTCCATTGGATTCGGTGTATTTTTGCGGTTTGGCAAACGGATGTTTGACGACATTGCCTTCAATACTGAATTCTATTTGTAGTAAAGTCATGCCGAACTACTCCCGAACGTGACCTGAGCCGTCTCCTGGCACTCTATCTCTTCTGCTATTCCTATTTCTCGAGATTTTTTTCTCATATTTTTATTTTTATCTGCATCTGTATCTTACACTTTACATCTTTAAATCAACATTTATACATTTTTAATATTCAGATTTTCATCACAATTTTAGAGCTTGCCCCTAAAATATTAAATATTAAAACTCTATTATATTTCAACGCTATCTAGTTTCCCGTTTGTTTAATAAATTATTTTCCCTCATAAATTTGACCAATCAGAAAATACCCTTTTTATATTTAATGCTCGTGAATATACAATAATAATAATAGCGAAATATTATAAATAAAAAACAATAATAATAATAATAGTAATACCAACAATAATATTGAAACACTTTTCACTGGAATTAATCGATTGTTTTATCACGTACTGGCAATAATTCACCGATCATTTCACTTCCCTTTCGCTGTATTTTTATTACACTGTAGCATAAATATATTTTATTCATTTGTTCGGTCACCCATTATTTCATTTTCGTTAATAAAATATAAGCTGATATAAATATACCTTGGATTGAATTACGGTGAAATACTGTGTTACCTATGGTGTGAAATTCATCACCAAGTTCCTGCATTTTTCAAGCGCAAAATATTTAAACCAAAAGGTCCAGCTTGGGAGTAATTATATCAATATTTAATTCCTGTTGTTACACTACTGTCAGGAATTATTATGATATGAAAATATTTTATATGAAAATATAAAGCTTTGAATTGAATTTTAATTATTTTTTGTTTTGTGGTCATCTCATTTTTTTTTTGGCATAAAAAAACGGAAATTGACGTTTGAAAAAAAAGTTTTTTAAATAAATCTATTTTACGGAAAATTGAATCTACAAAAATTTTTTTTAAATTATTTCATCTTTAATAAATTAATTTTAAGGAAAATAATGTTAAAAAAAAAGTTCTAAATATTATTTTTATGGATTAAATACTTCTGAAAATTTCAAAGTTTAAGTCACTAGCTTATCGATCTCAAATGTATATAACTATCCAAGCTATTCCAGCTATAATTCAAATCGATAATTAAGTCCCCCTTAAAGAGAATTAAAAACAGTTCTATTTGCGTCTATTAATAACCCGATAGATACGTCCATGGATATATTTATCAGGACGTAGGTCCGTTGGTGTGTGTATGTGTGCACGAGCTCATATGCACATTTAGCGTAGATGATACAGCCTACAAGTTATAACTTGTTGACACACTAATCCCATAAGACCAGAATGCGATTATGCAGTCAAATGAGATCGTGGCATATGCATGAGCCCACCCAAAACGACCCTTTTCGCACACGTTGCTTTCCCCGTCTTCGTTATTATTTTGCTTTACGCTATCACGTGATTCTATTTTTATTTTTTTTTTTTTTTAGAGCTGCAATCAATTTTCAAAGCCTGTTTATTCAAATTTTCTCAAAGAAATTTTTTGTTAGGGCACCATAAGACAAATTGTGGTACTAAATTATCATATTAGAATAAAAATATCAAATCATATGTTGTGGTAACGATATAGAGGTTGTAATAAATAATTTATACGTCATATTAACGAAAAAATTTGGTTATTATTATAGTAAAATCATTTAACTAGTTCAAAAAAATCGTTTTGCTGAATTAACAAATTACATTGTTAAAAAAATAAATAAATTCTGTTATTTTAAGTAAATAATTATTATGGGTATATTTTGTAACAAAAATATTTTTATTATAAATAAAAAATTAAACATAATCTTCTTAGTGAAAAAAAGCTCCAATTACATGGTAATTCTCCAAAAATAACACACGAATCTATAAAATAACCGGGCCCAAAGTAAGTGTGTCATACCTTAGACGAGTGTTATCAACTCAAGCTTCCATATTGACTATCAAGGGACACAGTTTAACATGTTACTCCTCGTAAAGTAAATTCCTTTATATAAGTTCGATAAAATAACTAAAGCTCCAAGTGCAGAACCGTAAAAGACTCGAGCCGAAAGTATATTCAAAGAAATGCCGGACTAAATGAAAGGAATGTAAATCATAAAAAGTTACGAGCTTTTAAATCTTTCGCAAGGTGGTGCACGTTCGCTTTAATTACCTTACATCTCTCATCCTCCCTGCAGGCCCCTTACATATCCCTTTGCACGAGTCACTTGGCGTACCGTGTCGGAAGTACAGAAAGAGAAGAAGAATAAGAAAGAGAAGAAGAAGCAGTAAAAGTACAGTAAAATATAAAAAGAAGAAAGAGTTCTTGAGGAATGGAGAAGAGGAAGCGAGAAGCTTTTACACCCCTTGATTCTCTTCTCTTTCTCGCTCTATTTCACTCATTGAAATTCCTTTGGAGCGAATCGTCCTCCCATCCTTTCACCCCTTTCCATTCTTCATATCGTTTATTTTTTTCCCGCGTCTTTCCGTCTCATTTATGCTTTTTTCACTCTTCCGTTTTTTATATCTCGTCTGAGCGGGCTCCGTTCGCTCACTGGCTAACTTTTTAAAATTTCCACCAAATAGATCATTTTTAGAGCCACGTGCTTCTGGGGATAATTAGCTACGTGCTCGTTATCAAAGGGCTGTGGAGTTTATTTTAAAAAATAAAAAAGCTTTTTGCAAAAAGGAAAATTACGACATTTTTTTTTCTTTAGAAAAAAAACTCCAGTTGAGAGCAAATGAAAAATGTCGGTATTATTATTTCAGAAATATATATGTCCTACACATGCTCAATGGGGATGATAAATAATTTCTGTCAACTCGGCTGTCATGTTACCCGCGATTATTACGTCGCGCTCAAGTCGACTCTACTCGAGTTGTAAAGATTAACTTTGTTATTATATAATAATTCATGCATACCTCATCTACTTTTTTGCCCTATAAATTAAATTATGAATTAACTAAAATTCTTGTTTTTTTTTTTTTTTTTTTTTTTCGTTTAATTAAAGGTGCGGGTTCATTTTTTGCTAATCGAAATAAAAAAGAACTTAACACTGTCGTCAGCGAAGAGGAGTATTTTATATAGATATAGATATTTATGAAAATGAAAATTATAAAAAAATATTGATATGCAGAAGGGAAAGAAGGACGGGGTAAAATAGATGGGACGTATGTCATAAACTGACAACCGGAACAAATGGAATCTGAACCAGCAATTCTCTGGTGTAAACTGCTTGTACATATATTGGACAAGTCTGCGTCAGTCAGCAATTGTATAAATAATAAGTTGAATATAATTACTTGACAATGACAATTGATCACTCGATACGGCACTCACTGTAATAAGACATTTAACATCTGTTATGACTATTCACGACCATTGATAATTTATATTTATATTTATTTAATCTCACTTGACTTCAAAGGAATTATTATTAAATAAATGAGAAAATAATTTTGAATGAATTTTTACATAAGAATAACAATGAAAATCAATCAAAATTTTTTTAAATTGGATTTTCTATTAAACCGTGTGTTTTATTTTTTTAAACTGTAATTTATTTTCACATTTTTTAGTGTGATTAAAAACAATAAGCGTTAAATTGTGATATTTTACTTGATCAAAAGACGAACAACATTTATTTTTATTAAATTATTATTACAAGCTAATAAAAGAGTGATAAAAAATTTATCCAATATTTTAATGAGATAAAAAAAAATAAAACGGAAATTAAATGAAGCTTCAACTTCGGAAGTAACTTTATACCAAAGAAATAATACTGATTGTGAATGAGAGTGCTCATGAGCAGTCGAGTTAACTTTTCACTTTCATCACTCAAATGAATGATGCTAGCAAGTTTCACGAGCCTTATATTCAAGAATATATATGTCTATGTATGTATGAGGCTTACAATTATTATCCACGATGAGCCAAAGAAGAAAAACATTTTCATTCCAGTGAAACTTTCCTGCTTGTTAAAACCCGAACTATACCTCCCTGTGAAGGAAACTATTTCGAGAAGTAGAGGAGTTGCAGCGGGATATCGACCGAGCAAGTTCATGTGACAGAAGACAAGATAGCTAGAAAATTAAGATCCAAGAAATAACAGGCAATCTTAGCCCCTTTCCCTCCTCCCAGTTCTATCCAGGTCTAGTATTAGTCTTAGTGGGTTTCTCCAGGTTTCAGTGAACTTACTTTGGATGCGTATCCGTCTTCAATCCAACTCGCAAGTATCAATTATCCCTCAGAGGGCTGACCAAGCGAACACGGTCAGAAATTCAATTAAATTCGGTCCAATTCGGGTTGGAGTTCTCATGACGTTTGTCATCGGAAAACTTCCGGCGAGAGTTGACCTTATATTTGAAGTTTATTAGAAAATCTAAGACAATTATTCTTAATTTTTAATAAAAAGTCACTCGGGTTGAGCTTTAATTTATTTCTTAATAAAATAATTTTACAATTTTACTTGCAAATAATTTCTTAAGGAAATTCGGAAATGTTTATTATTTTTTGTTTGCAAATAAAAATTGTGATTAAGTATTAAAATATCTAATAAGTTGATTTTGAAAAATAAGAATTATTAATGTGTTTTATTTACCTACATAAAATTATAAAAAAATAATAATTTGTAATAAAAAATTATTTTTTTATCTAAAAAATATTGATAATTTATTAAACGACAAAAAACGGAATCACAGAGGAATATTTTGTGATAAATATTTCCTCATTTATTATTATAGATAGATTTTTTCGTTTATCTGGTTAATTTCTTCTGCAAAGATAAAACCAGTGTGAAAATAAACAAAAAATAATAACTGGAGAGTTGTTGATATTAATCGGAAGAGGAAAAAAAAAGGATTGTGTTGCTTGAACCACACAATTGGCTCAGCGCTGCATGGGTTGATTGCTCACCGTCAGCGCAGTACTCTACAACGGTAAAAAATAAATACGCGTTTAAAACGCAGCTACGACGACAACCGCGAGCCGGATAGGATGAGGTGAGCTTAAAAAACAAAAATAAAAATAAAAATAAAAATGAAAATATAGGACTATTCAATTGATTTGTCGTGGCCTGCTCTCGATTTTACTTTTTCAAAAAAAGGAGTCGAGTGTACTCTCATTTGGGCACAGATCGAGAACTCCGAAGAGCGAACCGGGATCATTAAAATATTCACTGCATCGTGGAAATCCAACCGGGACCGATGTTTCATTCATCTTCTACGGTCTAGATTTTTCCGTTTTAGTTTGTAAATACACGTACGGAATACACCGGTTTACTGATATGCTGATTTATTGTGCTTCTATGAATAAACTCACAGGCTTTTCTCGATAAATACGGGATGATCAATTAGACTATCTTTGTTTACTTTTTTCAGTTTTAATTTACGATTATCGCAATAGTTTATGCTCACAATCCTTTAGTGCGATAAAACTCTATGGGTAATAATTTTGAGATTAACATCAAAACTTTCATAAACTTGGATATGGACTCTTTGAATGATCAGGTATATAAATAAAAATATTCAGATGGGTAATTTTTTTAAAAACATTATTTTTAACTTGTTAAACCCATTTTTTAACGTAACAAACGCCTTTTTCAAGTATAGTGTACCTAAGTTACACTAACGCCATCTTTCAGAACTCTTGAGAAGCTCAATCAGTAAAATTCAATGATTAATTATTTTTACGAAATACTCAAGCATAAAAATAATGAAAATTTTAAAAAAGTTCACTGCAAAGTATGTTTTTTACTTAAAAAAATTTTTTTTTAAACAGAAAAAAAAAGATCGATTTTTTAACATAAAAACGCCATTTTCAACTATAGTTTCTTCATATAATAATTTTCGTGAAAACAAGCTTTAATCTTAAATTAAAAAAAAAATATTAATAAAATAAAAACACCCTTTTTCTAAGATAAAATGAGGAGAGTTTTGGTCATGGTAGATGAGACTTCTTTATAAATTTATAGCTTCTGTTGATTGGTTGGGCGCAGCAATATCGGCATGATCGAGAGCAAGACGAAAGGAGAGATACCCTATACCCTCGGCTCAGGTATTGCTGATTCATCAATATCGTAAATACAAGTTTAATTAATTCGCCGCTCGGTTAACTTGTCCAACGGACAGGTTTATGTCAGGGAAAGTAAGGTTACCGATCGCTGAATCGCGAAACACTAACTAGTATAGGAGATATAGTTAGTTTCTGGTAAGAACTAATTGTGAGATGAGTATCCGGTCGAAACTTTCCACTTAATTTTCCGGGAAGATTTTTTATTCACGCGGTTTACATGTTGCACTTGTGAGAAAAAAACACGACTAGGTAATCGTGTATGTGCACTTTATTCTTAATAACAGAGCAGCTAACGTAATAAAAAGTTTAAAGTTAAAGTTAGTTGCTGGTGCAAAAGATGGAAAGATAAATCCATCTTAGATACTGATGTCTGATACACCTTTATTTATTATCCAATACTTTTAAAAGGTCACTTTGGTCAGATAATACTATCATCATTGCATTAAATATTTAATCAAGGCAAGGTTATCACTGGGCCACAGTATCTCTATTATTCCATTCAATTTGTTAAAAGCCTAGCTTATAAATACTGACAACACAAGTATCGAAATTATATAGAAGTTTTTTTTTTAGTTGTTGATACCGATGAATACAAATATCTTTTTAATCAATAGAATAAAATTTCATAAATTTGATGAGAATTGAAGTATACTCAATTACACTGACAGAAGAATTTATTAACTGTTAACAAATATTTATAAACAGTTAATTATCGGATACAATTGTCTAAAATTGATCAGAATTTTATTGAATTTGTATACAAAAATTTTAGAAAAAAAGAATATAAAACAATAATGATTTTTGATCCCTTATTTAAAGATTTAGATTGGGTAGCGTTTGGTTCCATTAATTAATGGTGATTTATAATTTCTCTTTATAACGCATAACAAATCATGTTTCACACCAACAGTTAACATTCCAAAAGCTTCCACAGTGTCCTCCTTTGTACCCACGGCGTACACAATCTTGAAGGCAATGGCGGACGTAGCTCACAGCGCCCCACACGCAACTGCCAATCCTAACGTCTGCTTGGACACCATTTTGTGGACGAATTATAAAAACCAATAATGATAGGCAGAGAACCAATAAAAAACTTTGGTAATTTTTTGCCATTTTTTGTATTAAATTTTCTTCACTTTGAACTTGAGAAAATCTTTATTGTAATGTTTCAGTTATGGAGTAAAAAATTTAACTGCTACGCAGTTAATCGTGTTTCGAATTTATAACTCAGCGATCAATTGATAAGACTCATTATATTATTTTAATAAATATCTGTGGTCGATTAAGAAAAGGATAAAGGAAATCCTGGTATATGATAAAAAGTTGGCTTATGGTTAACCGCTAGATTATGTTATTTTTTTTCCGATGCAAATTTTCATGACTAATAATATTTTTAATTTTAGCTGTTGTGTTTTGGAGATTATTTTGGACGTATGAAAATCTTATTGTAAAATTTTTATAAATTATATTTTAATACTTTATTGTATTAATATTTGTTAATTGTATAGTATTGGAAAATATTGTGATATGATACTAATAACAGAAAGAATTTTAAATCGTATGAATGCAGAGATTATTATACATAAATTGAACAGATGTTTATAATTGAGTACCTGAGGAAGCTGCGAAAGTGGCGAAAGGTTGTATGAAAATTAAATAAACATCGAATATTAAATATCCTGAAAATAAGAACCGTTTTAATATAATATTTTTAATGAAATATATATATCAAAAGAGTTAGAAAATTTTTTTCTTCAATAATAATAATTTATAAATCGGAAATGAATGGCTTTACCACACTGATTGAAGGATTTGCTTATAGTTAAAAATATTTGTTAATATTTAACAAATCATTTATTAGAGACCACTTTTTAGTCCTTAGCAAATATTTCTTAGTATTTAAAAAGATTTATTAATATTTAATAAATGAATATCAGATTTATTAAATACAAACAAATTATTTTAAATACTAAGAAATATTTGTTTAATACTAAAAAGTGGTCTCTAATAAATGATTTGGTAAATATTAACAAATATTTTTAACTATAAACAAATCCTTCTATCAGTGGATAATATTATCCGGTCAATAGGAAGGTCATCTACTTAACGTCGCCGTGGGCTTGAAAGGAAAGTTATTAACTTAATATTTAGATATTAGTTGTTAAATAATAACCCTACGAGTTTTTGGTAATCAAGTGAAAGTTATGCTTTTGTTTGCAAGCATCAATTTTAGTAGTCGTTGTAGTTGGAGCTGTATAGTGCGGGGTGGAGAGTAGTTTGAGGCGGTATAATACTGTTACTGTATGTAATAACAAAACGGGATCGTTCTCGCTTCGTTTTGAAGCTCGTGCATTTTAATACGACTCGGCTCGAGCACTATAACGGTAAACCACTGTTGAACAACGCGAGGAAGCGGATGTTAATCATCCCGGCCATGTTGCCACGGGCTAAATAGGCCGCGCTCTTCTATTTTCCTTCTCTTCTCTTCTCTCTACTCTCTGACCAGCTGGGAACGCGATAATTTTCCTCTTATATATATGCATGTTGTACTACAATAATAACAATAACAATAATAATAACTACCAAGAAAAGCATGTATCTTTAGCATCTCGAATACACAATTACTTCTGTATTTAATAACAAATATAAACGTGAATATTATTTATCATTATTGTCATTATTTAATACTAAAAATTATAATAATAAAGAATTTTCAGATTTTATTAACTCTGAGGACTATTTAAGTGACTATATCTCCGGAAATATTAAAAATAGCTCGATATTATAAAAACGTTTCTTGTAGGAAATTTTTGAAGCTATAATTTTTCGACAAAATCATTATTTTAGGAGTTGTAGTTATTTTTTAATTGACTAGACAATGATTTGGTTTTTAATTCAATATATTTTTTTTTAATAATAATAATTGTTATTTTATTTATCCCTGGATATTTATTGTTATTTATTTCCGTATAGGATTACAAGAGATGATTAATGCTTGAAATATTTCACAATTATTTTTCCCGACTATTGAAATAAATATTCAAATATTTTATTGAATTTGTGAATAATGTAATGATATTATATCATACATTTTTCCGAGTTTATTTTAAACTCTCGGCTCTCAATGTTTTCCATTCAGGCTTAGGCTACTTAAAAACGTCTTATTTCGCGCGAATAAATACGAAAATTGAAGTTAAAAATTAAAGTCACCGGAAAAAAATTTATTATCAACACAAACGTAATCATTAGACCTATCAAATTGTTTTTACTCTGGATAAAAATTAATCCCAATATTCATCTGAAGTTTTATATTTTACATGTGAACTCACTTTATATGAATCCTCCATTTGTACTGAGTTTTTTTTTATCAATTGCTTTTTTCTATTAAAAGATTGTTTATTTTTTTACGAATTCACTCAAACCGGATTCTATTTTTTTATTCCAACTAAAAACAATTTAAAAACCGGCAACAGGTTATTTAAAATTGATAATCTGTAAAATAAATACGAGGACCGCGGAGTTATAAAAGTTTTTCGAGTATTTTTTAAACGGAACAGATATTTCAGTTTAAATAGTTGTGCGGTTAAATTAAAAGGCTGGAACAGGTATGCTGATATCAAACCGCTCGACAGTGATTCAGACATTTATATCCATGTGGTGATACAAACTTTCGTCGTGCAAACCGTAAATTTGTGAATTTTGTCCTCACGAATAATGTAAACAAGTGTTAAAAATAGATTTATTTTATAAATTAGGTCATTTCTCAAAACAATACACGGATAGAAATTTTACTGTTGATTTCATAAGAAAAATTTCTGGACTGTACTCCAATCCCAGGATGGTACTTTAGCATTTATCACTAACAGAAATACTTTTAAAGTTTATTTCAGTAAACTTTACCGGATTTTCCCGTAAAATAAAAAAATATTCTAATGCAACTTATGAAAAAGAATTATTAATGGACTTATTATTATCAATGGATTATTATTATTATAAATTTTATATTATTTAAAAACGAAATTTTTGTATGAGAAAATTAAATATTTAATAAATTTTTTTGATTTAATTTATTTTTCAAAGCTATTTAATTTAAAAATATATATGAAATATTAGCTAATACACTGATAGAAGGATTTCTTATTATTTAAGAAGATTTCTTTGTTTTTAAGAAATCATTTCTCAAACATCATTTCTTAGTATTTAAAAAATCCTTCTATCAGTGTAGTAAAAAAAATTGTAAATGCAGCTGATAAGTCTTCAGTAATTGCAGTGCCGTCTCGAATTCAGTGGATAATACCGTCACTTACAATCATTTTTACTGTCTAGTTTGGTTAATTTTTTAGTAGATTTAGTAAAAACCATTTTAATGAAATTTTTAATATTAAAAATAAGTATTCATCTTTTTAATTGTTCACGTTTATTATTTTTCACTGATTTACTACATTAAAAATTAATGGCACTTTTTTGTAATTTTTTACATTGTATCTTTGAACCAATTATCAAAAAAATTGTAATTAAATCAAGAATGGTTAAATGACTCTAATTACTGTAATTTTTACAGTAATTTTAGAAGAAAATTACTTTCCATGTAGATAATAACTTCAAAACTTACATAAACGGCGTATTAACAGAAACTAAAAGGGAATAGGAACAAAAGAGTGAATAAAGGGGGGGGGGGGTTATTGACGAGCATTAAAATGCGGTAGATAAATACAGGAATCCCGAGCGTTGCGTACACACAATAAAATTAGGTTGGTGATGCACACATATGGGAGAGAGTATAACACATAGCGGGTGTCCGTAAAATCTGGGAACCGCAAGCGCCGCACTATCCGGCGCACGTGACGCTGCGGCACAGTGTGGCGGGACAAACCACCGACGGCCCTTCTGTCCAGCTAATTTACTTTTTGTATTTTCAGTTCTATTTGACCGACCATTTCGACTGGGCTCCCCCTACTCGGTTTCGCTCGACAATTCCACCAGCAGACTTTTATTTTTAGATTCCACAGAAATTCAGCTGATGTATTTGTCCGGATATAAATCCCAACTTTTTGAAACTTTTTATGGTTAATCATAATCACTTATTTTGGTTAACTTTTTATGGTTAAGTTACTAATCACTTATTTTGGATATTAAATTATAAATTGTGGCTTTTATACTTTCTACATTAAGTTCTGTAATATTTATATTTTTGTCACCCCGATGTCCGCTTTACTGTTTGAAACTATAAAAATTAACCGAAATCCGAGTGAATATCACAGTTTACTTTTTTCCGTGTATCATTGCTTAAATTTTTAAAAAATTTATAAATTTTAACGTTTGATTAATAATTTAGAGGTAATACAATAATTTTTCACTATTTTTATATTATTTTCATAGTTTGCAATAAAAACGGAACAATCAAAAGAAAATAGTTGATCAATTACCAATCAATTTTTTTTTTTTTTTCATAACTATTCAATTTTTAAAATGTAAAACACTCATAAAAGATCACGAATTTTTGAACTGACAATATTACGGGAGATTATCATCTCGCACCATATCCAGTTGATCTATGGGACAGCGTAAGCCCCGAGGCTCACTCATGCAGAACCTCGTTCACGTCGAGGACATTTCACTTTGTCTACTTTGATTCGATGGCTACAGCAGCATAATACCGCATACTAAGCTGATACCATGGAGATAGAACAGAGAAATAGACGACAGCAAACGGTAAAGTGAAAAGGAATAAATACCCTTTGGTTTATTTGCCGCTGTGATCATATGTGTATACGTGAGATTGCCTCTACTCGTAAAGAAAACAACAATAGCTCCGGGAAACAATGAGCAACAACTGCACACTGGAAAAGGAACAGGACACAGGCAAAAGCGCCACACAAATTCAAAGTAGATCCTGGGTCCTGGACTATTACTTGCGTGGTGATGTGTAAAAACTCGAACTGTTTTAATGACCGCAGATAGTATAATATATATATGTGGCTTTACTTTGTACTGCATTGTTCGTCGCGCGTGTATATTTTATTTGCGGTGAAATTTATTATATAATATTCAAATTAAAACCCAGTACGAGTAATCCGCTCGGTTATTGTTCTGTTCCGGCGGATCCACCGGAGCATGATAACTCATTTTTTTTTTAATTAAAAAATTTTTCGCCTCTTGGATGATTAATGAACTGAGGTATGATTTTTAAAATTAATTTTTTCGATATTAAATTTAACAACAACATTCTACTCTGCCAATTTAATTGACGATGAACATTTTTTTTTTTTTACTTTTTGATGAACCTATTCATCCGCGGACAATAAAATGATCGATAATAATGATGGTTCGATGTATTTTTTTTCCCATCCGCGGTACAGTTCAGCAAGAGAGTGAGTATTAATAAAAATTTAACAACATGGCTATTTGCTGTAATAACGAAAATAAATATTATTCAGCGGTGCGTAAATTTTTTAAACAATAAATCTTTAATTAAACACAAGTTGCGTGTGAAACCGAAAACCGAAAGCCAAATTAATGGGCCCTTTTTGTTCTATTCTGACTCAACTATGGGATGTGCGCTGATGCAAGCCCACTGAGAATAAAACAAACCGGTGTACAAACATTTATCGAGGATTTTTTCGCGCTTAATCCCGGTGCGGTCTGTCGTAAAATGCTAAACAAACCCATCCTGATGAGTCCCGTGTTTTTTCTTCCCCGCCAGGCATCCCGACGCGGATCCCCTTCCTCGGTTCTTGTTCTCCGGGGCTTGGCAATTTTTTAACACTCGAGGAGTCGATCAATTACGCGCGAGTGTTTACTTTGGGTGTTGACTCGGATATACTCTTGGATAAGTCCAAGGATCACGAAGTTTTGTTGCTTTAGATGGTAAGAAAATTATGAATTGTTGGGTTTAATTGATGGTTATAAATCTCATTTTTTTTTTAGACAAAATTTATTATCGTTCATAAAAATTTTTGAATCAAGGAAACTACTTTGAAGGATTTTTTTTTTAATAAAGTAGAAAATTTTTTGAACGGAATAAAATTTAGTGAGCTGTAGAAAAATTTTTTGGTTAGAAAAATTCGTATTTTTACGCAAGAGACAATTAAGTATTTATTTTTACAAAATTTATTTGAGATGAGAAAAATTTTTAAATGTATTATTAATCTTACAATGGTTGATAAATTTTTATTATACATTTTAAAAAATTTGCAGCGTAAAAATGGAGAAAATAATCCTTGAAGAATTCTCCAACTTGATTCAAAGAATTTTTTCAAACGGATTTTAAGTTGACTTAGTTTATTTTTCTACCACAAAATTCAAACCTTAATTTTTCCTCCATTCTTTTTATTTATCCATAATTGAATTAAAGTTCGATTATTTTTCCTTCCTAACACCTTTCTTGCCATCAGCACCTCAGTACAAGTATACAAACCACATTTTTTGAACGCCGTATAATATTTTTAGCTATCAAGTTGCTCGGCCGAGCAAAAAGTATCTCCATTATTCCTCTGCCTGCGGATACGTGGCTCTCGTGTATCAAGATCTTGAAAATTCCATTAATTTCACGGCATTCTCAAAGCCCCATCTTTTCAGCGACACACTTGCGACGACACTTTGGTGTAAAACGAAAGTAGTTCTTTCATTCAAAGAGGAGCAAGATGAAAAAAACGTGTAAGGGTTGGAGGGGGGGGATGCCTCGGTCTGACTCACTTTTTTCTCCATACCATACCACACTATGCCATTCTGTATTCCTTTGCGACTTTTCTTTACATTATTTTTTCCACACACACTCTCACCCTCATTGGAGGTTTTTACCAAAAGCCAGAGTTGGAGTCAGAGTCACCGAGGCGGGCTGAAAAATAGAGGAGGACCGGTGAATAAGGGCTGCTTTGCGGGTGTCAACAGTCGTGTTTTGCCTTGAGCTAAACTACTTGCGTTCCCGCACGATACAGTGGCCGCAGAGCTGTGCAGCATAAAGCGTGAGATAAAACCACGATGTGTGTATGTATATGTACATATATTTATATTTATATGTCGGACTCTGGTTCAGTGTCGTGGTAATATAGTATAATGGAAGTAAAGCGAAATGAAATAAAAAGCAGAGACGAGGAAAGAAACGGGAAAATCCGCGAGTCTCGGATAAGATATTTGAAAAAGCAATACAAAAAGATCGGAGAGCAAAAACCGAAGCTAGAAGAAGAAAATAAAGTTGAGGAAAAAAACCCGAGTGAATGTGTGAGACAGGATGAGGTTGATGAGTGATGTTCCCGCGTCGTTACTATCACTATCACTATCAGTATTGCGCTGTATGAGTACCACTTGAATGAGCTCCCAGTGTGTACTAGTTGCTGGTATACAGCGCGAGCAAAGGTTAAAGTACTTGTGTCTTCCATCCTTGCACTCATACTATTCGCGTCTGTGCTATATTGTATAGTATACCACTACACCGCAAGTTTACCAGCATCACTATCACTAGCGAAAACCGCGTGAACCTCAAACGTGACCGGAGTTTTTACGCCAACCCTCAAAGTAAAGACCGACCGGTTGACTTTGACGGCCTTTCTTCGACACCTTTTATTCTTGACCGTCAAGAATCAAGTCCGTCCAACAAATAAGCCATCTCTTACTGGTACTATTATTATTCTTATTCATGTCAAGTGGGTTTGTGAGACTGGATGTCATGTTTGCGAGGTTTCATTTCCTATATCTGATATTTAATGCTTTTTATTTTCATCATCTGACAGTTATATCATCGCTCGATCGAGTACTTTTGTGGACTGAGGGAAGATAAATCACGAACCAGTTGAAATTATCTACTAGTGAGTCTGGTAAAAGTTTTGATGATTAATAAAGTGGCGATCTGACAATTGCAAACAATAGTTATTGTTCAGTTTCATCGTTTACAATGTCTTTTAAGGAAGTTCTTTCGCTCCAGTTGAGTCACAGCAACTGTAGTAGTCAATATTCGATAAATTAAAATAAAAAACCCATAAAAATTCCTAAAATTAAAAAATAAATAGTATGTGAGGCATTAATCATTGAAATTTTGAAAATTAAAAAAAAAAATAGTTAAATACAAAAATTAATTTGACTCTTGTAAATCAGCGGTTAGTAACCTGTCCGTGATTTGGCAACGCTATATTTCGATTGTTTACATTTTCATTTGCACAATATAACCTTAACTGTGTTTAAGTGTTTGCAGTCAATGTAAATAAATAAATTAATTAAAAATGTTTAGTCATAAAACCATAACATTCTAATGTCTCATGGCAAGAATGCTAGTATTTTTTAATTATTGTTTTATTTTTCACATATGAAATATGAAAATTCGTTAACAATTAATTAATTGATAAGTATGTATGAAAAACATAAATGCGCTGAAGTTTAGTTTGAATTTATTGAATGGTCTGAAGGTCGCGCGCTACGCAACGTTGACAAATGTTCTGACGCCATTTAAATGTAGGGTACTCAAAAATTTTCTGTGATTTTATAATTTTAATTTCTCCATAAATTCCACGGCAACCTATATATTTTATTGCAAAAAATGAAACCTGAATATTTCGAAAACCTTATTTTGAGTTTTTTTTTACCCCATCTAATCGGTGGTTAATGCCATAATTCGAGAAAGTTGTTAAGGTCTGACTTTCTCGTAAGACTCGGAAAAAATAACAACATTTTTAGAAATTTTTTTTTCAAAAATTTCCACGGTGAAGAATAAATTAAATTTTACTAGTAGATAAACAAGGACTTCAACTATTAGATAAAACTTAATTTTATGCATAATCTAATATTTTTAACCTCCCGCTAAGAAAATCTCAGATTTTCAAAAATCGGGAAGTTATTGGTTTTACCCCGTTTAACAAAAATCGAGTTTTCATCAGATCTCGACGTTTGAAGGTCACAGGAAGCTTCCCTGACTATCCCCGCGAGGGTGTCACTATGCCTGTATGTATGTATGTATGTATGTATGTATGTATGTATGTGTGTGTGTGGGTGTGTGTGTGTGTGTGTATGTAAGTATGTAAACCTCTCATAACTTTTGAATGGCTTGACCGATTCGATCGCGGTTGACGCCATTCGAAAGGGCTTGTCCGAACTTAGATTTTGGATATAATTTGGACCAATTTAAACTGATAGATTTCGAGAAATCTAAAAAAAACTGTAAAAAAAAATTTTTTCAAAAGTGGTTTTTTTTTAATAACTTTCAAACGGCTTTATCGATCAACTCCAAAAACTAATCAGCTTTTAACCTTGAAAAACCACGTCGATCGCCGCTAATCTGGTCAAAATCGGTTGATTTATTCGAGAGATATCGTGCAGGAAAGAAAACCCAAAAAATTTTTTTTTCGAACTACTCCGAAATTTCTAGTTTGATCAATTTGAACTTAGCGATTTTTTTAAAAGGCTTAAAAAACTGCGTCGAATGCCGACAACCGCGTAAAAATCGGTTCATTCATTCAAAAGTTATTGCGGTTTGAAAACTCAAAAAATAGTGTTTTATCAAACTTTTATTAGACTTCTGAGCTCGAAGAGCTCAAAAGCATATAAATGTTACTGTTTGAGCTCGGAGAGCTCAAAACAACACATGAACTGTATTTTTGAGCTCGAAGAGCGTTCAAAAACGGCATAAGTGCAATTTTAAGCATCCAGGTATGAAATTAGCGGGAAGTTGCGAGGATGGCCTTCAGGGTCAACCGTTTTCCTAATTTTTTATTTAACATTGATGGCGAAAGGACCTCCTTAATTTGTAAAAATGGCTTTAATAATTTTTTTTTTTTTTTTTTTTCAATAATTACACATTCTTTTTTCTTAAAGTTCATTAAATACAGAGTAAATCGAAGAAAGTAAAAAAAAAAAATTTTTTTAATTTAAAGAACCATGAAGAAACTCAATAGTTTTTTAAAAATAAAATCTCCTCTCTAAGCATATAAATGTCAATAAGAATATAATATTTTATTAAAAGACTTATTTTGCACGAGATTACCAGGTCGAGGCGTGAGTTTACTGTAATAAAATCTCAAATAAAAATATGTAGTTTAGTTTTTTTTTAAACTCGCAGGATTATGATCAAACTTTCTTGCGTCGCGAGTCATGATTTTATGCCTCACTCGAAAGCCCATATTTTACTATACTATTTTACCATACTATCTATATAACAGATAATATATACACAGTATAAATTCTGTTCCGCCGGGACGATCCATCTTTGAAAAGTTTTTCTGAGCCATCAGATGAATAACTTTATCTTTATATCTATAAGTCGATTCCTGCATTTTCATTTTTATTTTTCTCGAGCACGCATCCACATACGCCGGATTACGTCGAAAAAAATCGATATGCTCAGGTGAAACATGTTACAAAACAACATCAACAAATCCCCCGTTATTACTTTACAATAATAAATAGAAAAAAAAAATTCAGTTAAGCAGCTTAATACCTAGGAAAAATTTTCACCGCTTTTATTAAAAAAAAAGCAAATTAAAAATTAAAAAGCACACAGTTTTATGTGGATTCTTCATTGATTTTTAAAACAATGAGCAAACAAAAATATATATTTTTATTTACATATATGCTTTGTATGCTTATTTTCAGATACTCCCCAGGCGTTAAAATTTTAACACACTGTGCGTGAAAATCCCTGGAGCGACAGCCCACAATAAATACAGGTGCAGTAAACCATGAGTACAGATTATTTACGATCCACAAATGTTCCGAATGGATGAAAAACTCTCGTTGCTGAGATCAGCCCTGGAACTAACGTGTGTGCTAAAACTTTTTCTCCACTTCGTCTATATACACACGCTTTTTATATGCTTTCGAGACTTTGATGACATACGTGGGACTTTATAAATTTATACCTAACAATATGTAAATAGAACTTTGTTCCTTTTCATTTTATTTTTTTAAACTACTACGGAAATTTTTTATCCAATCTTATGGCCGCGACATCCTCGAATTACGAGTGTAATGTTTAAAAAATTTACTTCAGTTCAGTTTTTCATGAGTAGAAACTATGAATGAATAAATAATCTAATAAAAAGTGATAATATTGATGAACTTTTTTATTAAAATTTTTTGGCTTGTAATTAATTATATGCTCAGACTTTTTTAATAAGTTAAAAAAATTTTTAAGCTGTAATAAATTTTTTAACAAAATTAAAATAGAATAATAATTAAAAAAATAATTTTTAATAAATTTGTAATAATCTGTAGCACAATATTTAAGTAAAATATTTAATTACTGCAAATTTTATATAATGAATAAATAAAACAATAAATCATAAAGAAGAATTTCTTTCTTGTGTAATATATATGTTTAATAATTCCTCTTCGCGGCTATTAATAACCGAAATGCAAATAACGAATTAACGCGACCATTATTCATTCGGTGTTTTAATGTATAAATATTCAAAGGGCTTACACGCGATCAAAATCGCAAAACAGAATTCGATAAATTAAATTAAATGTAAATAAATAGTGTTACTAATATTTATAACAATATTATTCAATTGAAAATAAAATAACTAACGAATGCATTCAAGAAAAATAAAAAAAAAGCGAAGCAGTAAAAAAATATAAAAAAATAGGCCAGCGGCTGAAGTGAAAAGATTAGAGCTAGACAAATGGTAGAGATTATTATCGCGAGGTTACTACATGCTATTAGCAACCGGCTACCACGAAAACCTTTAATCTGAAGGGAAGGATCGAGGAGAAATCAGCGAGCTGCCTATACTACTTATATGTTTATATACATACAGTTTGCATTAGTAAGCTTGTGAGAAACCAGGCTACAGCTTACAAGCTACTATTTGTTTCGAGCATCACCGTGTTTCGAGTAGCACTGAAGTTTCTGTTGGCGTGAATGTGTTGGGACAAGTTAAGGAAACCCTCGAGCTGACGCGGGGCCGGTCAAGGAGGAACTGAGGAAATAGAATTCATGCGCCTCCAGCTACAACTTATCCTCACACTCGACATGCCATTAAGAGAAAATCAGTTAGTCCTTTCTCTGATTATCAATCTCGCTCTGCGTGGTAATAAATCTTTTGGTGAGTGAAAAAGAATCAGAGAAGTTGATTGGATCGAAAATTATTTTTCTTTTTTTCATGTATTATTATTATTTATTTTTTTTTTTTTCTTTGTGTACAAAAACGTAATTACAACGAAATAAAAGTTAAACCGTGTTTGTAGTGTTTCAAATAACGCGACAATAAATCTTTCATTGGATGGATTCTGAATCGGTGTTGGTGTCGGTGTCGGAAGCGGTAGCGTGGCGGGATCGGCATGTAACTGGTATAGTATAGAAGAGGAAAAACAAGAAAAGTTGTCAGAGGATAGTTTATTTATTTATTTTTTTTTTTTGGTCCTTTCCGGGGCCGGTCACTAATTTGGTCTGTGTCGTATCGAGAGCGCAAAGATCACCGGTATGTCTGGAAAAGGAGAGCCCCTAGAGTTGTAGTTAGAGTTAGTTGGACATCGACGGGGATGAAAACTCGACGGAGGTAAAGTAAAATAAAATAGAATAAAGAGGAGAAAAAATTTTAGGAGAAATACAGATGGCGGATACGTGTTGTATTTCGGTTGAGCGAACCCTCTTGACCTCCGGGCGTATTCCAACTCGCCACCAGCCACCAAATTCGTTGATTTACTGCATGCTCTAGAAAACCTCGGATTCATCAAGAAGTGCTCGCCGTAACGACTCTGAATGTTGTAAAATCGCACTGGACTACGGACTTTTCGATTAAATAAAAACAAGAAGGAACTTAAATAAAAATTACTCTCTTTCTTTCTCTCTAATAATACCAACTCTATCAAATTGTTTCTTGACAAATAGGGTGCTTTACTAAATTCAATAAATCCTAATCGAACTTACAACATCTTGTATTTTAAAAATTTCCATTTAGATAAGATTTTTTTTTTTTTTTTTTTTTCAATAAAAACTTTTCTATTTTTTATATTAAATAAATACGTGGACTATTTTTTGGTTACTTAAAAACTGATAAAAACTATTTTATAATTTTTTTAAAACTGAAATTTAAACTTACGTTAATAGACGGTTCAGTGGCCGAAATTTTGGGTACTTAACTTGAAATCAGCGTACTCTCGAGTGTACATAATATATAATTATTATAAAGTTAGAGGTCCTTTAATATTACATCTTACGCTAACGAGTTTGGCCGGCGTAGTCTAAGCCATAAACCAAGAACGCTGCGTAATCACTGTTTATCCAAGTCACGTGTAAACAGCTTTGTAAGTTACCCCAGCTACTATACAGCGAACGACGTTACTAATCGAGCGGGCACTATCGCACGAACCATCAAAACTTTTCACTCACTCTACACTCTATATACACAATACTAAATATACAATTCTGTCACATGGAGTGTCCCTAAAAAAATTTTTATTACAGAACAAAATTATCTCATTAATTTATACCGCCGCACTAATATACATATAGTGTCTTTAAATTAAGCACCTAAGTACCTTATAAGTACATTTACTGTAAAAACAAATGTTTAATTCATAGATTATTTTATTTTATCGAAAATCTTATTAAAAACTTGACTTTATAATTTTATTATCGGCTTACTTTGATACTTTACCACCCGATAGTGAATCTAATTTAAAGTTTATCGACATTTATTTTTTTTAAGAATTTTAATTCATTAAAAAAAAATTTTTTTATCGCTCTCAAAATTTTTTCTGTCATTAATTTTTATTTTAATTAATTAGTAAGTAATTTTTTTTTTTAATTTATTTTTTTTTTTTACATAGCTTGGTATGATTTGAGATAAAAATTACCCATTTTAAAAATTTTTTCCCCGTACAGTAAAAATCTAAATGCTATTTAAAGAGTTATTGATTTTTTAGAGTATCTTGAGATATAAAATAAAAATAATGATAAATAAAAGACAAAATGAAAGTAAAGATTACGATCGAATAGGAGTAATTATACATCGAGTAATATATTTTATAAAGCAGCAGGTATAGAAGGAAGAGACTCTTGACAATGGCTGAGCAGCGAGACCGGTGGAGCAATTAAAGTCGCTAATGCTCACTAATTCGATAATCTCTTTCCCTTAATTGTCTCGACGATGCTGAGCTCTACGACAAGCTACAACAGACAAGCTACTAGGTAAACTTTTTTACCGGCATTGCATTATCAAGAGCGCGGGCGAAATACTAAATAAATTACAAAACAATCAGCTAACTGTTTTACCACCTTAATTCAATAACTTGTATCTTATCTGATGACAGATGACACAAGACGTCAACCCTCCCGCCCCTCCCCCCAATAATTTATCGTTATTTTAGCCTGTTTCATGGTAAGCAAACATGTTTGCCAGAAAACTGTTGTTATGTGTTCAATTTTGAGTCTGCATCGGAGATCGATTGCGGACAACATAACAATTCGCTGCAGACTGTTCCAGAAAGGGGAAGGGCATTATTTTTCCAGAATCGCAATATCGGAGAGTGTCTTACAGACACAGAGGCGGAATTCTGTACTAGATACTTTTCTGAGAGGAAATGGGAGTGAAAGTAAAGTGCCCAATGCCCGAAATAAAGAGACAAATATTTTTTACCATTAGGATTATTTATGAAAATACTCGAATAGAAAAACTTCCGAGTAAGAATTGAAAATAATTTTTCTTTTTAAATTATATATTGTTATTTTTTAAATTTTTATCTCTATTTTTATTAATGCAAAATTTTATGCGATTTTCTTGATTTTTATTTTTAAATATTTATTGAAATTTTTTTTTTACATTTTAATAATTTTCATAATCGATAACCAGTTGCCGGGAATGCTAGAGGCGGCTTATTGAAGTTGACAATAATTCTGAACGGAGAGCAGGACGTTAATCTAGTTCACGGCTTCCAGAAAATGAAATTAACGATTTGTCCGTTTCGCTGCGGATTTCATACTATCAGAGTTTAGCTGAACAGTAGTTGATGACGGATAAAAAAACTCTGAGGGATATATAGTGCGAAAAGGTATATTTGAATTTTATGGATTTATCTACTTTTAGCTTGTCTCGAAATTTCATTTTCATTTTCTTTCCTTTTATCGCTTCTGTATTTAAAAAAAAAATCACATTTATTTAAAACTCATCACGACTTCGAGTTCAACATTACATTTAATATGTATTATTTTATAATAATGAAAACGTCTATATTTTTTATTGAACGAAATTAAAACTATATTTTATAGAACTAAAATTAACTAATTATTTGATTTTTATAAATTTTTTATTTTGATTAATTTGGATGTCTGACTGAAAAGTTATCAATTCTACTTAATTTAACCCGATCGATTTCTAATGTACATGAATAACTTGGGTCATAAATGGTCGCGGTAAACCGCTAGTTCGCGACCGCAGTTTTGTGGACCGGTGGTAACGTTACATAGAGTTGTGGTTTAAGATTTAATCTAAGATAATCTTTTTTTCGATTATAAACTTCTTAATGTTTTTAAATATTATAATAATAATAATAACTAGCAACCTTGCAGTCACTATGTGACTGCTGGAACTTGTGAACTATAAATAAATAAAATTTTGCTTTATTAAATAATGACTTGTTAAATTGCACTGTACTTTTTTAAAAATTGACTTTTTTAAAGATATAAGCTCATCCCGATGTTATACTCATCAAAAGCTTTCATTTGAGTACTCACATGCATTTTTTATATATTTTTCATAAATACATATATGTAATATATATAAATATATAAAATATATGAAATATATGAAAAATTGATGTGGGTACTTAAATGAAAGGTCTCAATAAGTGTAATGTGAGGATGAGCTTATATCTTTAAAAATGTCAATAGATGACAAGATTTAATGTAATTTCTTAACTATTGACGTTTTTAAAGATATAAGCTCATCCCGATGTTACACTCATCAAGAGCTTTCATTTGAATACCCACATGCATTTTGATATATTTTTCATATATACATATATATAATATATATAAATAAATGAAAAATTGATGTGGGTACTCAAATGAAAAGTCTTGATGAGTGTAACATCGGAATGAGCTTATATCTTTAAAAATGTCAATATTTCACAAGATAAAAGGTAATTACTTTTTTATGTATCTAAGAGATAGAGATCATTATAAATTAATTATTGGTGAGAATAATATGAAACCTTGAAAAGGCACAACTTAAGATCAAGACCTTTCTAATGATACCAAATTTAACCATAAAAACCCATTTTATCATATAAATACACTGGCCACAAAATTTTTCTTATTCTCTTAATAATATAGATAATAACTTTAATTGAATTTTAAAAAATAAAAAAGAAAACAATGATAAATAAAAAAAGTGGTGCAGTTTTTCAAGCTTTTAAAGAGCTTTTGTGATGAATAGGGTGATACTTAAAAATGCATGTAACTAAGTCGAGTAAAAAAATACAAAGATTAGTATCTCGTTCCTGCAAACGCAACAAACAAGGGAAGTGGTGGACTATTACTCCGTTAATAAATCAAGTACGCGAACCACTATCTTCTCTTTTCTCACACGTTTTATTTGGTCGTACACACTGGTCCGGAAAATAATAATAACAATAATAGCAATAATATTAATAATAATAATAATAATGAGTAGTTGCAGTGAACAACGAACAATGAACAGTTAAGCGAATACAATGACTTTTATTGGCTATCGCATGTATTACTCGAATTACCCGGGTGAATAATGGCGCACGCAGGTTTTCAAACATTTTTAACGCGGGAGCTGTTACGCGGGTCGGCGAACTTTCTCTGAATTTATAAAAATTTTATTTATTCGATCTAGTATTACTTATTTTGCACTGATAAATTTTTTTTAGCATTAAATTTACTGCTTGTTATCAAAAATTAATGTTCCGTTCGACGAATAAATAAACGCTATTATTTCAATTCAGCCACATTAATATCGTGTTTAATTGAGATTGTCCGTCGACAGTTAGAGAAATATACTGCACCGATAATGTTAAATCTTTCTACAGAATTCAGCACAACTGTTAAGAAATTATTTAATTATGATTTTATTTTTGGCCATAGAATGTGAGTTTTTAATAATCAATACGCTGTATAATGCACAGCTAATCGACAGTATACTATTTTTAAATATGATACATTATGTATAATGTGTAGTAGTTCGTTCGCTGAAAAAAGGGCAGTCAGATTTATGGTAGCGTAATTAAAACATAAAAATCCGTCTCGCCTTATTAATTTAATTCAAAACTTTGTTTCTAGTTCAATACTTTTCAGGTCAAATATGTGCTGACAATATAACGGTGAGTTCGACTCAGTGCGACGGATGACCTAACACCAAATCCAATCAGACATAGAAATGTTTTTGTCGATAGACTGCCAGTATATATCTATACATACAATTTAAGATTATTTTTTAATGAAAAATATAGCTAATTTCTACGAAAATAATTTAATATTCAGAGAATCGAGAGATAAAATTCTTTAAGAGGGTATTCTAGTCTAGAAGCATGAATTTCAGGTATTTATTTGAAGTGCCGTAAAAAAAAGGCAATCAATATTTTTACTATACATTTTTTTATTAGTTATTTATTAACATTTCAAGAATACAGAAAAAAATAAAAAAAGTTGAAAATTCAAAAAATTAGCAGCTGATAAAATGCCCACGATTCCAACCCTCCTAGCAATCGGAAATAAAAAAATAAAAAAAATTATTAATCTAGAGTAATGTCGCTATGGCATGAACTAGGGAAAAGTTGAAAAAAATAATTTTTTCACGAAATGCCGACTGCCTGAAAAAAAAATATTTTTTGTACTACTTTTTTTGACTTTTTCGAATTATTCAAAAATAGTAAAAATTGAAATTTGGGGATGACCGTAGTTCATGCTATAGCCACGTTACTCTAGATTAATAATCTTTTTTGTTTTTTTATTTCCGATTGCTAGGAGGGTTGAAATCGTGGGCATGGTCACGTGCCAATTTTTTGAGACCCTCCCACTTTATCAGTGGCTAATTTTTTGAATTTTCAACTTTTTTTATTTTTTTCTGTATTCTTGAAATGTTAATAAATAACTTATAAAAAAATGGATGGTAAAAATTTTGATTGCCTTTTTTTTACGGCACTTCGAAAAATTACCTGAAATTCATGCTTCTAGACTCGAATACCCCCTTAATGGAGATTTTTTTTTCCTATCAAAGATTTATAACATTTTTTAATTAAGAGATACAAATATTTTGACACAGAACTGAAATTTTGAGAGAAATTATTTATTTGAACCAAGTTACTTTTTTTTTATGGATATGAATATGCAACGATACATCGTGCTGATGAAACCACAGCCGAGCTCTGGCATTGTTCGAGGATTCATCAGTGATAATTAATGAAAAATATTGATTGAAAAAAAAAACCGGTAAACATTTCAATACATTGCAGAGAAATCTTTTTGAAGATTTTAATTTTTTTTTAATTTTTCATTATTAACAGAGAAAAAATAATGGATTTATTTACTCGGTTTTATAAATAATTATAATAAACGTCGGAAAAATTATTTAAATTTATATCAAGCTTCATAGAAAATATTTTCTTGGCATTGTTGTAAAAATTGTAAAGGATATTTTTCTTGATTAATTAATGAATTAATTAATTTAAATTTAAATTTAAAAAGTTCTAAGGGTATTATGAGTATAAATTACAGAGCTGAAGTCAGATATTTATATAAGAATGTAAATATCGTAAAACAGACACTTAAATAAATATTATTTGACCGAGTAAAGGAGAAGTAGATCACTGGAATTCAGAAGTCGGATATAGTTTGTTTAGTATTCCATTACATGAACTGGCCGGTCTTTTTCAGAGAGTGAGCAAAGCTTCGAATCGAAGATTCGACGATAAGCATAAATTATTAATGATTGTAATTGAGTTTAAATAATATTTTTAGAGGTGAAAATTATTTTAAAAGAAGATCGCTTAACTGATGATAATGATTGTGATAGTTAATAATTTTAATTTTAATCATAAAAATAATCTTTGGTTTTCATTATTAATAATAATTAATTTTTTCGAATTTTTATGATAAAAAAAAATATTAAAATGTATAATCTTAAAATAATTAATTTGCGAGAAATCGTACTATCCTTGTTGCACTTATGATAATAAAGCTATTACAGTTTTATAATTTTCTTTTAACTAAATGAAAATTTCGAAAAAAACGCTCTGCTACAAAATACATAATTAAAAAATCTATTACATAGTAGAGCGTTTTTTTTCAAAATTCTTCTTTGTCTAAGAGAAATATATAAAGCTGCGATTGTAAGGACCAGCTGTTAGGAAGTATACGGAGAAATTTTAACATGAAAAATAGTTGATAAAATAAAATTCCTCCGAAAAAAATATGATCCTTGTTAATTAAAAATCTAAATGAATGATGAGCGATCTGCATTAATTCCAGCAGTTTGAAAGCGACAATAGCCGATGAATAAAAATAATTTGATTCTTAGCGAGGACTAGACAGTCCCGCAAAAATGTATGACAATAAAACAGTAGGAGCTGAAGGAGATAAAAGAAAACCGAGAAAGAGAAGAGTTATTAGCGAGATTATAGGCAGAACTCTCGGCAGACTTCAAAGAGACCAATTCCCATTTTCCATTCAAGCATTCGGCTGCCGGAAAAGGAGGAAGAGAGAAGGGGCTTAACCCATCATCCACCATCCTAACCAAGACCCGCTAGATCACGTGAATCCATTCTATCTATTACCTTGCTGTGGAGATTGCAGTCCTTGTCCTCCTTTCTCTCTCTTTCTCTCTCCAGGGTATCTATCCAAGAATTTCGGAGTTCCCAATGCGAGTCCATCTCTTAGCTGTGACTTGAATCGAGTTAAAGTGTCGTCCAAGTTTAGATGAGCACTGGAAACTCAAGTTATCTATCGTTTTGTCGGGCTTAACTTTTAACGACAAATCTTAATTTAATTACTCCCGCAAATCGTTATTAAATGTTTCTGTTCTGTAATTTAACTTTTTATACTTCACGTCTAATCTCAATACTTGACAATTAAACTATTTATTACTTTCCAGGATTAAACGATCAGCAATCACCGTGACGAGCAATCAAAACTTTGGCTTTTAGAAAACGTACAATTGGTTAATAAATAATTTTTAATTTTAAATTAATGGTGATAAAAATTTATCTATCAAAAATTATTTGCTGACTCATTATCAGAAAAAAATTTTAATTTAAGTCAAAAAAATTTTGATCTTCAAAAATTAAATAATAAAGTTTTGCTCAAAATATTCTGCAAGTAAGTATATTGTTCTTGAGCCAAGAAATTTTTTTTTGTGCTTAGGGGCTTAATTCTTTCGTAATTAAAATTCGTTAGTTACTTTGGACATGGAGCTAAATAAAAAGGTCGACTGTCGACTAGCGAAACAATGCGAATGTTTCTTAATTTAATTAAGGGAAGATAAATAAAAGGTATTGTTTATAAATTACAATAGTGGTGATATGAAATGGGTGAAAATTATTTTTATCAAAACAGTGGGTTTGCATAAATGTAAAGATATATACGGAATACATGCCTATTGTTTTCTTTATTTTGTTATGAGTTATTATTTAATAATGAAATATAATTATTAGAGGTCGCGGTGCATTATACTTATAATTTTTATTTTAATGAGAAGAGTAGGAGACAAAAACCCATTCATTTAAAAAAGTGTGTCTAGAACTGACAAAACAGTTGATATGGAATGATATAGAAGCCTTGGATTATGAATGGTCTAACGGTGCTCGGATAAAAATACGATGGATAATAGAGGTTGCCAGAGAAACTCCAGGAAAGTCTCCTGAAAAAAACCTCCTCGCTAATAAAAAAGCTTAGAAATAATAATAAAAATAGTAATAGTAATAATAATAATTTAAAGCAAAAAGACCGAGGAATATCCGGATCCCGATTTACCCTCCGTTTTTTTGCTTCATTTCTTTTACGGGACATTTTTTTTAGTTTAATAGTTTTGATAGACGTCAGTTGTTAAGTGCCTGGAATTCAGAGTAAGCCACTAAATTTTACAATTTTTTCCGAGGTATGCATACGCAGAACTGTCAAAAAATTATTTCTCAATTTTTTTTTTACAATTATTTATCGCAATTTTTTGGTAAAAAAAAATTTATTAAAAAAGTTTTGATTACCTTGGAATTTATTGTTTTTATCAAAGTTATCAATAAATAAATTTCGAGTAAAAAAAATTTTTTTCATTATATATATTTTATCAAGAGTACGTACTATTAAAAATTCAAACTTTTGATTTAAAAAATTGAATTTTTTAAAAAAAAAAGTTGTAGAAAATGCTTTTAGCAATATCTTAGAAGATGTAGTTATCTTATGTGATAATTATGAAATAACATCATTTAAAAAAAAACAGCTGTTGTTTTAAAAATTTTGATATGGAACTTGTTAAAACAAAAACACTTTACCAGTAAAATAAAGTTTAAAAATTAATTTTTCGGCAGTAAAATACACGTGTAATGAGATACAGCGTCGGTACTAAGTTTGATCCTTTGGACTAAAGACTGATCCTGGTACTGATTTCTATCTACATTCCATGTTAGACTCATCCCGCATCTGCAAGCCTTCAACATGCACACCCGATACACTCTAACGGTGTTGAAGATATATGTATATATGTATATATATACTCATCTATCCCTATCATGTATTAGTGTCCATATATAACCATGTATATCGTAGACGTAGACGTAGATGTAGTAGTAGAGGCTGCGATATACTCATCGGGAGATAGATAGCTGACGGTAACTGAGAGCCGGATTTCGTACTCGAGGTCACAATGTCGAAACATCTACACTCTACACTACCTACCCCTATCACTCTGCCGGGTGCTAGGATATAATATATATATATATATATATATATATATATATATATATATAACCTACTGATACAAAGATACAAGTACATTTGCCGACGCTATTGGATTTTATTAATATCAATATTAATAAAATAAAACACGAAAATCCACTTTAACTATTCTTTTATCGACTTCACTTTAATTTAAGAACGATTAACTTAAAAAAATAATTTTGAATGATTTTTAATAAGAATAAAAATATTCAGTTTATTGTAAAAAATTTTTCAAATTAATTAGACGTTAAAAAAATGAAAAATTAATTTTTAATTAAAGAAAAAAAAATGTAAAATCATCACAAAAATTTTTAATAAATTTTTGAAAAAATTGTTTGAGAGTTTTTAATTTTACTGAAGCATAAGAGTTGATTAATAAATTTTTCAATAAAATAATAAATAACTACCCTATAAATAAAAAATATCCTTTGGTTTTCCAATAAACTAAAATTCCAGATAAATTAATAAAAAGAGCGATAAAAAGTGAGTCCCTCAAAGAATATACCGGCAGAAAGGAAGAAAATAAAATTTTAAAGAGCGGGTAATAAAATAATAAAAACTCACGGTGGTGGGCGTCCAATTATGTGGCCAAGTCCTGGTGTCATGACTGCTAGCACCGGGTGAACTGGCAATAAAAACAACACGTCTATCAGTACTTCCTGTTCCAGTGGCTGTTGTTGCGAGCAATGCCGCGGCTCTGGCCCTCGTCCCCGCGATACTCAAAGTCGGTGACGTAGCCATTGTCAACCTGAATCACACGTTACATACATCACTTACATACTTTAACTCTAAGCATTACCAACGTGTAATTATTAATTGCATTAATTATACAGCCAAACTTTATTTACTTTTAACTCTTCGTTACATTACCTATGCACTATTTAATTAACGCTTCCTATATTCCGCACATTAATATTCATACAACTTTATTATTATTATTGTAATTTTTTTCCACTCGTTCTGTTCGTACTTTAGTGTTATTTAGCACCGGGCTTTATTACTCAAACTTATTATTATTTTTTAGTTTTTATTTATTTAAAGCTCAAACATTTTTTATTATTTTTTAATCTGCTAAATACTTGCTTTCATCTTATGCCATTATGCAAATATTTTAATCACTTTGCGACGCGCAATCGATTATAAATATTTTGTGTAGATATATATTGACGTCTACCGTAATATTGATAACATTCACTGCATATTAAAGCTTTTTACATCATTGTTATTATTTATTAAGTACTTCATCTATTTAACGAAATTTATTACTTAAAATATGATATAATATATTATATAAAACTAAGCGATCACTCAACAAGCGTAAATATTTCAAATTACTAATTTAATTAATATAATATTTATTATTCCTTTAGTTGAATTTTTTAAATTAAAAATTTTAAAATTGAACTATAAATTACTTTTCACTATGATTTTATGAGTTAATATATTCGCGACAGTAATAAATAAAGTTAATAAAAAAATAATACCGTGCACTTTTGTACTAAAAATTCACAAGTAGATCCCAGGTTACACTATACCGATAATAAATCTTTTACTAACACATTCACTTAAATAGCCACGGTTTTTTATTTATTAAATTCATTTTTATTCTATTCTTTCCGCCCTTATATTTTACTCGCTAAATAAATTTATTTATATAAATGTATAGTGACATTATTTCACTGTTTCATTTAACGATTTACGATAGATTTATTACAGATGAATAAAATTTATGTGTGAATAAAAATTTTTATCTACATTTTTTGACACGTGTCACCAATAATATTTCTACATATTTCTCTTTAATCCATCGGCTATTGGTTTGACGTAAAAAGTTTTCATTTTTTATTTTAAATTCCTGTATATTTTTATTAAAATCAAAAATATTTGATTTTTACCCGCAATAAAGCTAAATAAAAATAATATTTTTTACCGAGACCGAGGACCATTGACCGGTCGTTATTTTATTCATTGTCGTTTATAATTAATTTACTCTTATTGTCCGACGGTCACTCTTTTGTATTTAATTCAACATTGAAAGTAATTATTATTGTTATTTTCCCGGAATTAATAAATAAATCTAAGTCTAAATTTTCTCTGATAACATCAGAAAACAATGCATCCATGTTTGTGTTTTTTAATTAATTTTATAAATGAATAGATCGATGAATTTTGAATTATATTTGCCGCTTATGAAACGAACACTGTTAGGTCTTTTTAGTGAATTTATTATTTTTAATTTATGAGGTGTATATTATCCACGGTATAGGTGTAAGTGACCGACGAGGAGTATCGCGTACGAGAACGCGCACGACACTGAACACCATAAAGTCCTGACGATCGGGCTCACGAATTCGCGGGCTCACGTGGGTAACTATTGCGCATGAACTAGCTTTTCTCCCTTCCTTTATTATATAGTTTACTTACTACCCTACATACTACCACTACTGTTACTATAATAATTACTACTTTTACTATAAACATTCTTTTCTCCCACTAACTCATCCCTTTTACGCCCTTCTTCAGCAAAGTTTTTTAAACCTCTACGGGGAGAATTACGGCTCCTTTATTTTTTCATTCACTTATATACGCTTTTTTTCAATTTATGAATCAATTTATCCTTGCAAAAATAATAATAATCGTTCACTGTGAAAAGTCGGGAGTGAATATGGATTTTAATCCGAAAAAAATAAATTTTTATTCAGCTAAAAAACTATTTTTTTATTTTTATTTAATAACGCAGTAAAAGATTTACTTCCCGAAGTTTTTTTTTATTAAGCGGGATTAAATTTATTAAAAATCAACCACCGCATTCATTTTGTAAATTTTTTACAATAATAATAATAATTAAAAAAATCTTGGAGCATCATATAAATTTTCTAATCGTAACAGTTGTGTATTAAAATTCACTGCACGGTTGATTTACTTAACTTGAAGACTATAATTTCTCAGGATTTTAATTAGAAATGATTTGGTATAACGATAAATACAGAGAAAAAATATAAAAAAGTAGGAAACTTTACCAAGGAAAAGCTTTTTACAAACAATTTTAAGGGATAAAAGAGACAATTTTTACTGAAGGAAAAATCGCACGGGAAAAAGTGGAAGCAATCTCGGATAAAGATAGAAGACAAATTCGCGGATGAACGTTTTCTCTTGGAGCGAGTATGGAGCAGCTCGGAACAGAGTATCGGAGGAGTCGAGTAAGACGAAACAATGGGAATAGTAGTACACACCAGGGGAATTGAAATTGCAAAATGTAAAATCGACACTACTTCTACGAGCAAAGAGATATCTCTTTACCTCCTTCATCGCTCTGCTCGGTATTTTAAATTTTTTTTCCCCTCACCCTTATATTTAGTCGTTGTTTCTACTCCTTCTCTCCTTCGACTCAAAATAGTGAAATAGTCGTGTTTTTTCGTACAAGAGTCTTTGTGTTTTAATTTTAACAAAAAAAAAAACCTCCTCTTTTTTTTTCTATACCATAAAAATCTCTGTAAGCTCGCAAAAGCTGCGCTCTGCAAATGCCCGATTTTCTTTGCTGCTGTTGTAAGACAAACTTTCATTTTCTAGTAGTTTTAATTGGGAGAATTTATGATGCAGAAATAATTAGTGTAAATTTGTTTGGTGGAAAAAATTACGGCGAAGAATAACCCATTGAAATCCTTGGGCGTTTTAATGTATAGCTACTTTTCGCAGGCTTTGGACTCGATGAATATTTGAACAACTTAAAGCTCTACCCTTAAGCAAACCCATCTTTACTCGTTTCGACCCTTCTGCCTGCCTCAGCTTCCTCAGATGGTTACTCTGTCTATGCTTTCCAAAGGACTCATCCTACCCTTTCGACCCTTCACGGAAAAATAAATGACATTTGTGAACGGGCATTATAAATTCTGGGTTCATTAACCCTTTTCACTGCCCTTATTTATTTTATTTTTAAATTCAAATGTCACTCGATACTCTTGATATAAGTGTTCAATATTCAAAATTTTTTTTCATACTTTTTCTTTCAATGCTACATCAATTATGTAAAGATTCAGTCGAAGTCAACTCACTGAAGATTCTTTTATAGATACACAAATTTTCACTAAAAAATATTCAAAACCTATTTTACTCGAAAATTTATTCGTGTCATTTTAAAAATACTAAATTCTGACTGTTGTCCTAGATAAAACGAAGTTATTCAATTTTTATGATAGTAAATTTAGGATACTTCAATGTTATTGCACCGGTGGGAGATACGTTTATTTCATAGAAAACTTTGTTGTATAATACATTATTTCGGCTCCCCGTCGTAAGGCGCATGCGCGACTTGATCACGGCATAAAACTGAGGCTTTCTGCCGTGAAATCGCAGTGGGAACCCCGTACTTTCGACCGGCGTAGTAAGAAATAGTATATTACACATCTAGGGCAGTAAAATAAGAAATGTCTCAGATCACATGTAATTGTTGTCCGAGGCGAAGCCGAGGTCAATAAACATGTGACCTGAGGCTTTCTTATTTACTGCCCATGGTGTGTATACTATTTTTCTGCCCTCCAGGCGGAAAGTGGCAACTTTCGGCCCGCTGCGCTAAACGAAATTGCCGCTTTCCGCCTCTGTTGGACAGAAAAATAGTATACAAACCTGTGGCAGGAAAATAATAAATATCTCAGATCACATATATGTCGACCTCGGCTTCGCCTCGGGCAACATATATGTGTTCTGAGACATTTCTCATTTTCTTGCCACAGGTGTGTAATATACTATTTCTCCTCGACGGAGGCGGAAAGCGGCATTTTCGTTTAGCGCAGCGGGAGGAAAATTGACGCTTTCCGCCCGGAGGTGAGAAAAAAGTTTTTCTGCCCTCCAGGCGGAAAGTGGCAACTTTCGGCCCACTGCGCTAAACGAAATTGCCGCTTTCCGCCTCTGTCGGACAGAAAAATAGTATACAAACCTATGGCAGGAAAATAATAAATATCTCAGATCACATATATGTCGACCTCGGCTTCGCCTCGGGCAACATATATGTGTTCTGAGACATTTCTCATTTTCTTGCCACAGGTGTGTAATATACTATTTCACAATAGTACTTGAAGCACACAAAAAAATATGATGGAAAATGGTTGATTCACTTTGTTCAAAAAAAATTCGATTAAGTAAATATGCCCTACCGGTAAAAAAATTTTCTAATGCCCAGATGTGATCATGTTTGAAAAAAAATAAATTATTACTACAATTTTTGATTTTTATAAATTTTTTGGAAAATATTTGTCATGTCAATTAAACAAAAATTAGTATAGTAATTAATTAAATTAAAAATTTTCTATAGAAAAGCTCATGAGAAAAGTAAACAAAATTTTTTTTTGTCAATTTTTAAAATACTCTTTTGATTTTATAATTGACATTGTTTCAAAATTTAAAGTATTTTTTGTACTTATTTATTTATTTAATGATTCTTGTCCATCGAGCTTAAATAACATTCTATAAAAATTAAGTAATTTTATTTAGCCAGTCCCATGGCTAAGCGGTACAACGCTTGTCATGCTTGCTTGGGACTGGTGAGGCGTGGGTTCGAATCCCGGTGTGAGCTGAAAATTTAATTTTCAGTTAACATCGGTGCTCGTAACTCACGCCAGGCTGTACAGGTTTGGGTTTTTCGATGGTTTCCCCAAGCCCTGTGCTACCGGTGGGGTACAGGCAAAGGCGTGCAGTTTCCCCAAAGTCGGCCCATCGCCGCATTACTCTCCAGGCTGAAAAAGTATGTCATACCGCCAAACTTATTCTACCAAACTAAATGTACCGATCAGCCTGGAGTCCCCCTCCGGTCTCGGCCGGACCCCCATCGAGACAGAAGTCTGAAAAGCGGGGTTAAAGAAAAAAAAAAAAGTAATTTTATTTGATTTAATATTCTTATGAAAAATAGCATATAAAATTTCTATAAATCTTAAAAGAAAAATTTGTTAAAAAATTTAATTAGACTATAAACAAAAATATAATTATTATTTTGAAATTTAATACCTCAAAGTTAACTCTCGTATGGAGACGATTCAGCGATCATACGCCATCTGTTGAAGGTTTTGAATACAACCTTTGATTTAATTATTAGTCAGAATTTATTGACCCAATTTTTCTAAACATTGATTCCATAATAATTTTGTAAAATTTATTTAATCAACTTCCCCAGAAGCGCTTTACTTTTTTTATAAAAATAAATTGATATCTCTAGTAATAAATGGTGAAGCTGAGTGTCTATTGATAATGCAAAGTAATTGGAAATGAAATGAAAGAAAAATATGGGATACGAGGTCAAAGAGTGACGTTAATTTAGCCATGCGAGAATTGCAAAAAACATGTGAATGCAGAAATGGTTCAAGCGCGAATGCCGCGTATATTCTCATCATAATTCTCCTTGACACCTCCACCGCTGTCAATATACACCCACACATATACGCACAATAATAAATGGTCTAGTAATATAAAGGTGGCTGGGTATAAAAGCCTCTTCAATCGGTCTCCTCAAACGTAAGCTAAGAAATAAAAAAATAAAAAAAAGAGAATGGAAATAATCGAAATGAGAATGCGCTCGCGCGAATACTATATGCGGGATTAGATGTATGATGAGGAACTAAAAAGTTCCCATTACTGATTGTGAGCAGCCGGAACACAAAGTTGGGTGAAAATAATAACAAGAACTGGATATAACTTTTAAAATAAATAAAGACTAAAATAAGTTTGAGAACAAAAATAAAAATAAAAAATTTAAGAGTAAATAATGATACCTTGGAAAGAAATTCTGGATCTTTAGCATTATATTACACAACCGTAGTGTTGGCGGTTTTAATTCTTAGGCCAGGCCGCCTGCCCCTTTTTTAATCGCGCCCCGCCCCAAGTTACGTTTCCTCATTTTAGTTTACCCTTTACGGCAGTTCTGTCGCGTTTAATCTTTTTCCCGTGGGCCTTTTTTTCTTCTGTTTGTTATTATTGGTTACCTCGAGCTTCCGCTGTTAATTTATATTTTTTCGCTGCACACATGTTGTCACTGCGGGATCAAAAAGACTAAATACTAAATCCCAGACTGAGCTTTTTCCGATCTTCTGTAAATTGCTGGGAAAATATTGTCGGAGACAATTTTCTCTGGTCTTCATTCATTTTTTTATTGTTTTTTTTTTTTTTTTTTTTTTTGTAAAAAGAGAAAATAATTGTTTCGACAAAGTGTCTATTGAGAAGTGAGAAGGGGTTCGCCGAAAATAAAAATAGTTTGTTCTATTAAAATGACTAAGCTAAATGACAGATTTAAAAGCTCTGAGTAAACACTAACGTGCAATACTCGAGTCGTTTTTGCAGTACTTGTCATATGAGTAACAGTAACATCGAGTTGACTGTAGAAAAAAAATCTAAAAATACGGCTACAAATTGCGCCAGTACAAAGTAAATAGAACCAACATAGTATGTACCTGTGCTGCTGTTCTCGGGAAAATAAAAACATTCGGTACAGTGAAACTTCAATGACAACTATTTTTTCAATTAATCATTTATTTGTCCTGCGCTCTGTCTCGGTAATCGAAAACTTATATGTCTTTTTTTATTTTCAATAAATTCTCTATTAATTTACACAGAGGTGTATTGAAATTTAATGAGTTTTTTGTTTTTGTAAATTTAGAAAATTATTTAAATTTGATCGTGTATAGATAATATATAATTATTTTTTTAGGTGGAAATATTTTTTTTTTTTTTTTTTAATGATAAAAAGTTATCTGGATAAAATTTTTAACTATCTTAAAAAAAAATATTAATGATAATAATTTAGGAGCTGATTTTCAAAAGGGTATCTTTTCATATTTTAAAAGACCAGTTTTCTAAACTTTTAAATATTAATTACTTCAAGAATTATGAAGATTTACAAATAAAAATCGAATTGCAGCTTCATAACCGATAGTACTTTATAGCTAAATTAAAAAAAGTTCAATACAAATATTTATAATTGAAGATAACCAGTTTTTTGTCTCGATTAATCGAAAATGAAAAGATATCCTTTTGAAAATCAGCTCCTCAATTAGTGAACAAATAATTGAATAAAAAAATAAAAAAGTATTTTTCTTCACGTCAATGAAAAATCTTAGAAAAAAAAAACAAAAAATTTTTGGGTCCCTCTTTACTAGTAAAAAACAGTAAAAACGAAAAGGAAGATAAATTTGTTTTATTTTAAAAGAAAGTTTAAGCATTGAAAGAGCTTATATGTATAATACCCCAGTCACCTATCGCCGTTAGTACACTCGCATATTTAAAGCCGGTCATTTTTCAGCATTTGTCCAATGTTACGTTGGTAGTTGGTTGTCCCGGAAAATTTACATGAGCCAAACGTTTCGAGCAGGACGCGGCCTTGTTTCCGCAGTTACTACATTTAGCTCGACGTCTCGTTGTCACTGGCATTGTGATAAAAAAAAAATATATATGCCGGGAGCGGGAAAATAAAGTCCCTGTATAATATATGTATCGTAAAGTAAAGTACACATCAATGAAAACTTATATTTTAAAAATATTCATTTTTAATTCTCTGGGTAGAAGCATCCAGTATGATAGAACCTTTGAAGTTATGTAATACCATAAATATAAACTATCCCCTGGAAATCCACCCGTCTATCGAATATTCTTTTTAATATTTTCGAGATATTAAAAATTAAAATTGTCCTTGTCTATGGGCTGGATTAATATATGACATAGAAAATACATAACGTAGTACAGTACAGACGAGCAAAATTTAAATGAAAACGGAACTCACTCGCGTAATACGTTAAATATTATTTATGCACTTTAGATGTAAATTTTTTTAGACTTTAATGGCATTCAATTTCCGTTAGCCATCAATATTATTTAACTCGAGTTTGGGACTTTATGTTATATACAACTTGCACCCTCCTCCTTTCCACCCGGGTACTAAGTGTGTCCTGGAAGTGAACCTCCTATGCACGCTTCTCACGCTTTCAAGGAAATTACTTGTCCTCTCATCTCATCTCGCTTCCACCACTCGTCCCAGAGGCTTCTTCCGTCCTATCTTCAGTTTCTCGGGCGAGGTACCACCAAAGTCTTATGCAACATTTCGCCTTCATTTCCCCTTATCTTCGCAGCCACGCGTCTTATACTTTTTTCAGATGTCCCGAGTCTCAGGTCTCGATAAATAAATTGTCTTGTTATAGACACTTATAGAAGAATTTTTTAATCATTAATTAATAAATATTATTAATTATTAATGGTTTCTTTTTAACATCAGATGATTTAATAAATATTTATTAAGAGTTAATAAGAGACGTTTGAATTATCATTAATATCATCTATATTATTAAGAAAATAAGAAAAATTTTGTGTCTAGGATAGTCATATGATAAAATCGGTTTTTTTAGTGAAATTTATGATTTTTCAAAGTTTCACTTCATTCTCATCAATAGTCAATTTATTATAATAAATACTAAGGCTGCATTCGAAAATGCTCTATTTCTAGTTACATAATTAAGAAATGACCTTTTATCTTGTGAGATATTGACATTTTTATAGATTAATCAGAATTGAGAGGATGTAGGATCTTAATAAAACGCTAAAAAACTTTATTATTTAGCGACGTTTCGTATCGAGACTATTGGAGTCGTCAATAGAATTATTTATTTTTGTTGTCAGCTAATTTGTGCTCATTTCAATTAATTTAATTGTGACTATTTATCGTGATCGACACAGTATGAATTGTGACAAGGAACGTAATATTAGATTGACGATGCTAAGATGTATATTATGATAGTCCGAGGAAGTGCAAATAAAGTGCACGAAACGTCGCTAAATAATAAAGTTTCTTAGTGTTTTATTAAGATCCTACATCCTCTCAATTCTGATTAATTATATTATTACAAGGATCTCAAAGCAATACAATTTTTATAGATATAAGCTCATCCCGATATTATACTTATCGAGACTTTTCATTTGAGTACCCACATCAATTTTTCATATATTTTATATGCTTATATATATATATATATTAATATATGAAAAATATATCAAAATGCAAGTGGGTACTCAAATGAAAGCTTTTGATGAGTGTATCATCAGGATGAGCTTATATCTTTAAAAACGTCAATATTTAAGAAAGTACAGTGCAATGTAACAAAAGTCATTATTTAAATTTCAATTTTTTTAATTCACAAGTCACAACAGTCACATAGTGGCTGCAAGATTGCTAGTCATTCTTATTGAATAATATTCTTTTAAATAAAAAGAAAAAATTTCAAAAATATTTCAACAGTATTTTAAAATGTAAAATAGTTCACTGAGAACAAATAGATAATAAAAAAGCAGAGGTCATGTCATCAACAGAAAAACATTTGTAATATTTAACAGAACGAATCGATAGTTGAAGATAAAAAAACAATTCTATTTTGAGGCCAAGCGTCAACAGCACAAGTCGATCAAAATCAATGTCACTTAACCCACAGTCTCGCTTCGGTAAATAATGTTTTTTAGGCACACATGTGTTGTTGTTATTGTTTGTTGTTGTTGTTATTATGGTTATTGTTATTGTTATTATTATCATTATTATTGATGGTACGATGGTATGTGTTGCAGTACTTTCTTGCGTACGCCCGGTGAGTTTTGGTTATTACGGGATTGTTAATGCACTGGCGCATAGGAAAATAATAAAAACAGAAGAGAAGAAAAAAAGATAACTTGCGGAGAAATTGAAATAGAAATGTATCGCTGGTAGCGATACATTTAATTCTTGTTATATTTATTAAAACGAAATCAGTGTAGTGGTAGATGGGCTTGATGGTAGACTGATATCTGCACATGTAGATTCGCTCGAACTGCATTAGTTTTTAAATTGGAATCAATGGTTTCTAGACTGTAGATAGAGTATCGATGACCCACTAGTTCACCACTCGGTACTCAGTACGTGGTCCTTCTCTTCCCCTTCGCTTTGCCTATTGCTCCGTCCATCCGTTATACGTTATTGAGAACGAAATTAGTAAGCAATTTAAAACCGCGAAACAGGTGCTCCGGTACACCTCAAATTTTCAATCTACGGGGAAAATTGTTTGTACTATCGGCTACTTCTTTTTTTACTTTTGTCTATCAGCGATTTTGTAAATTGGCTATTTTTTGTTTAATTTATATTAGCTTTTGTACAAAGTAAATCCTCTTTATAAAATCCGAATCTATTGGCTTGTAACAGTCCAATTAGATTAAATTGATATTAAAGTAAGCTTCCAAATTTAATATAAAATTATACAAGAAATATTCTTGTAATAGTTAATAGCTCAAAATTTTGGCTCTTAAAATATTCTTTTCAAAATTTGGAAAAATTCAGTTTGAATTAATTCAAAAAATTCGCGAATTTAATAAAAAAAAGTTTGGAAAATCCAAAAGTGCACGCCTCATAACGCTCAATCATTTTTTAAGATAAAAATTAATTGTGTGATTTATTAAAAAAAAAAAATTATAATTAAGTAATTTCTTAGAGTATTTTTTATTTTTTTTTTAAATATCGCCGCTCTTTTTCTTGTCATATGCGCACGCAGTCTAAAAAAATCTAGCTTGATCAAGAGGCGCCATAATTTTCACGTGACAAATAAGAAAAGTTCGTTTGGCTTTGTACGGTTGCATCCATGAATTTTAATAAAAATTCAATTAAAAAAAAAAATACATAAGCTAGGCCACTGATATGAAATACGGACCCAGTTCATCGAATTCTTAAACTAATAAAAAAGGCCCGGTCTTGAAATATCAATTTGTTCGGGAGTAATCGTTGGTACATCCAAAATGGGGTGACATCCGGACGTCCACGTAAAATTTTTTTCAAAACGATTTTTTTTTCAAAATAACAACATGAAATGATTTTAAAAAGTAAAAGATGGTTTAATTTAAGTATTTTTCGGTATACATCTACTTATATTATTAAATAAGTGTAATATGGTTGTGATAGAGGCATTTAAAGATCACAAAATTGCTTGATCTTGATGAGTCGAGTATAAAGCACAACCTCACGCGCTTCGCGCTATGAGGCGTGCAAAATATGAAATAAAAAAAATTTCCAAAGAAAATATTCTCTTCAGAATTTTACTCTTTTTTAGATCAAGAAATGTATATTCATTGCTTATTATATTACAGATTAAAACTAATCAACTGTATAACAGAAAATTTGCTGAGAAAATTTAATAATTACATGCATAACACACCTCAAAGTTTATTGTAGTTTATAATTTCTGAAATTAATTATACGGAGTTGTTATTAATAATCAAGTACAACATATACGATCGTTAATATAGTAACTATAATGAAGACTGGGTTGTTCCTTACTTCTCCTCTGAGCTCACCGACTGTTAATCAGAGGAGAATTATAACTATAGCCATAACTATGACTATGACTATAACTATAACGACTGGTATTCGCAACTCCTCGTTAATCTGGGAGCGATTTATGCAGCGCGTATAACCATCAGCGTCCCTTTATTATCCTGTTTTGTATGTAGATACTGCACTGAATCAAGAGACTTTACATGATTGAATCATGACACGCCTCGAACATGATAACCTAATGAACGACGACCTAAATGACGATCGCTTCATGATTATCCACTGTCTATTAAATAGATTTATACTGATAAACCGATAACTGGTAACTGTGAAATACTCGCGATAACGTCTCATCATTTAGTCATGTCACTTCGATTTATCATCTTCTTTTCATATTATTCACTTTTTATTACACTTTTCATTAATCCCGAGCTTTGTCATTTTTCCACTTTTTAATCACATTATTCCAATAAATTATTCACAGAAAAAAATCCAACTCATCAAAGTTACCAAGATTCATTCATGAATTTTTGAAATTATTCTTTTGAAAAAAAATTGTCATTTATTTACAAGTTCTTTGGCAGACTTCATTATCAATTAACTATTTTTAGTCTCAATCTTTGTATAAATTTTGAATAATTGCACGCAGAAAAAAATTTTGTTAAAATAACCTAAGATATGTTCTAGTAACAAATATATTTGTTAACATAGGGATAACAAATTATATGTTAAAATAACAAAATTTAGGTTATAGCAAGTTATTGATATATTATAACAACAAAACAATTTGGTTACTATAGCACAATCTTTAAGTAGATTCGACAAAATAATTTAGTTGGTATAACAAATTTTTTTGTTGAAACAGCAAAATTATTCTATTAAAATAACAAATAAATTTACATTAAAAGTTATATTAAATTTTATAAGAATCCATAATTTAAAAATATGCTATAATCAGTGATATCTGATTTGGAAAATATTTTAGCAACAAATTAGTTTTGTTATTGCAATAGAATGATTTCGTTAGGACAACAAATTGATTTGGTGATTTAACAGACTGGTTTGTTAGTACAACTTGAAACATTTTGTTAATGCGACTAATGGATTTGTTACTATAACTATACTCATTTGTTACCAGAATATATTTTTCAGTTATCCCGTCTTTTTTTATTTCAATAAAATAATTTTTATGCGTGTGTCATTATCAGGAGTACATATTTAAAGAAAATTAATGCTGAATGTTTCATCACTGATTTCATTACAATTTAAATTTACGAGGTGGATGGTATTGGTTATTTTATCAGAGTAAATTATTCAATTGACATCGATTAATAGGGTTTAATATTAAGTTTTCAAGACACTGAGCTTAATGGGTAATGACAGTGACACGCTTAACACACGAGACCGTGGAATGTAGTTAACCACTGTTAAAATAATGTTTTCAGTTGAAAATTCTTTAACGACGTATGTCATTTTCGCGGAGTTTATATTTTTTTATATTAGTAAAAATTTTATGTTAATATAACAAAAAAATATTTTTACGCGAAAAATCATTGCTTTTGATTTTTTTACAATTTTTAAACAAGAAAAATAATTATTTTGTTTATATATTTTTTTAAAATTAAACTTTAGATAGTTTTAAGCCAAATGATATTTTTATAATACTTAAAAATCATTAATGTCTTTTAAACTTCAATTCTATATTAAATGAAGATTTAATAAATCCAAAAATCCTCTAACGTAACATAAAAATGTTTTTGACAAAAAAAGAACTAAAATTAATTGAAAATCGGTATTGTGTATCCTAGCGGACATTAATACCAATAATAATAACAATAATGACAATCACTGGCTCAGAATCGATTGTTATAATAATAAAGTGTCCGGATTTGTGAAGAATAAGTTGAGCCTGTTGAACATGATATCTCTTTTAGTCGTTATACCTCACCCAGTCCGGAGTAGTTCGAGTCCGAAGCTAACGATATCCGTCGTAAAAGTGGTACAGTTAGAAAATGCCAAAGACGAAAAGGAGGATTCTCTTTAAATCCCGAAAGAGTGGTCGAGAATATCCAGTTTCTTTAGCTGCTCCAGCTCAAGCTCCTGGTCCTGGTTCACCTCCCAAGCCCTTTTCGTTTTATTTCCCGAACTTTTTTCCCAAAGTCTTTTCTTCTAGTGACTTAGCTCCGGGATAGGAGGTTTGGAGATGGCCCTCACACGGTGCCAGTATAAGACCCGAGTTTAAGTCCAACTTACACGATATCTGGCCGGCACACTCGACGACGGGGCCACTCTATTACGTGCTATAATACTTTAGCTCCTGGTTCTTTTTTAATCTCTATTAAAATTACATAATAACGCTGATGGTTTTTTCCGGGACAGAAAAAAATCTAAAAATCCGTACCCTATCAACCTTCTTTGCTCATTACTCTCATCCTCGTCCGTACTTTTAAATGACTTGCCTGCCAACAAAAAGATAAAAAATCCAAAGGGAAGGAAATTCGGAAAAAATAAAAAATAAGAAGAAAATAAAATAACTAGCTGAAGCAATGAGGTACATAAAGTATTATGTAAGATAGCTTTTTTTTCCTTCTCTCCCTTGTACACTCACGGTCTACATCCTGGTGTTCAAATCTATATAATATATACCTATAGCTACACTTATATATAAACGCTCTAGAAGAAAGTATTATATATTAAGGATCCTATGATTCTCAGTAAGGAGCTTCCATCTTAGATGCGAGACTGGGTATTATCCTCTGCAAAATTTCTATATCGAATCTCGTGTACGGAGAACCAATTGAAAGGACAATGACGGAATTTCCTGCTGCTGATCGCAATATCGTTTGTCCGATCATATTTGTCTTATAATCTAACTCTTTTTTACCCACAAATCACTTAAATTATAACTCAAATTCTCGAGATACTTTTTATAATTTATAACGCAATTTTCCTTTCAAACGATCATCTACGCAAGCTTTATTCTTCGAAGACTGAATTGGATTAGTTTTACCAAAAACCCGGCATCAAATTTTTTTTCGACATAAAAATAGAACAAGTACACAGTAAAAAATTTTGCATCATTGCGTCAAAAATTTTAGTGTTAAATATTTAACACTTTCATGAGTAAATTTAACATTTATTTTGTTAAATCAACACAAAAAAGTGTTAAATGTTTAACATAAAAATTTTTAACACAAAATTTTTTGACGCAATGACACAAAATTTTTTACTGTGCAGTTAATTAAAATTTGAAAATAATTGAATTAATGAATATTAATCTTTAGTTTTTTATTTTTGTAAAATTTTGGTCAAAATGTTTTGATACTGCCAAAATTTTTTTTAGTTTAATTTAACCAAAAGATTTGAGAATCAAGTGTGAATTATGTGAAATTAGGGGTAGGTGGCATGTAATCAATTATTGTAATTATTGTAATTAAGCTTAATTACTATTACAAACACAACTGTTGAGGCATCGATAATCGGGGTCAAAGTGTGCTGTGTTATTAGCGAATAATTAAGCAATTGACAAAATTAATTTGTGGTACTTTGATTTACAGCATACAAAACTTTACAAATTTTCTAACGCTAAGCTTGAATGTTTTTCATGTAAATTTAACAGTTTTAGACATGTTAAATTTAAATTATTTAAAATTAATTTATCTATCAGCGTAGTACAATTGTAAATTCAAGAGATTTTTACTGGAATATTTTTTTCTAGTATCTCTATTAAAGCCCTAGACTGAAATTAAAAAATAGGTGGCTATTTTGTGTGGAAGAATCACGAGAAATGAGAAGAGAATTCACAAATTTCCGTTTCCCTCTTCCCCCGGGGCTTGTATATTTGTAATTTACAAGCCTGATTGTCACTTTCCCTAGGATATTGAGTTAAGATTAAATTGTTATTTCCGTGAATGCTAATCAACGAAAAGTAACTCCCGAAATATATTTTTTCGACGGAATAGAAGGACGATAGCAAGAGCCAGAATAGGACTGGCAAAGTAATTTAAATAAAAATAGAATAAAGGATGTTTCGGTGCTTAATATGCAGATGTCAAGACTGTTCCCCCGTGAAACAGTAATCAATTGCGAGGATTCTCCCTGTAATGTATAACTCTGATGTATAAGGGAAGCGATGATTCTCAGAAGCACAACCGGAAATTGAAAGTCTGTTACGTGACTTCCGGCTGACGTGCTGCTGTAGTTCTTCGCGATCCTAAAGTAAGAAGATGACTATTTCAGATGAGTACCGAGTTAACTTAAGTATGTGCCGAGTGTTAGACCGTGTAACAGATCATCAATTTAATGTCTTTACTTCCAAGAATCGTTTGTCATGGGAATCTATCGCACATTGCCGATCTCGAGCTAATTTCATCGTCCCTATCACTTTTGCCGGCGGATGCGATCCAATTAAAGTTTTTGATAAAATGAAAATTTAGTTTTTAAGCTTAAGGAAATTTGAGCGTAACTAATGAGTCAAAATGGTGTTAAATTTTTTTTTTAATTTTAGTTTTCCCAATATCCGTCAAAATTCTTTATTTTAATTTGAAATAATTTAAACAATTCAATAATTGATGATTTTTACTTATTTAATAAAGTAAAGTAATAAAATGACTTTGGTATTTATTACTTGCCGGAATAAATAAACAGATTTGGCAATAGCACGCTTGATTATACCCATAACTGAAACGCGGATGAGTGTGTGAGTTAAACATTTCTCTCTCTGTAACTATATTTCTATCCTTTTCTTTTTTCTCAGCTGTTGACGCGATGTTGTCAAATCTTTATTCGAATAAATGACTGATGATAAACGAGTTACAAACATAAAATTTAACTTTAAATATTTCAAAAATTATATCGGTAATGTATTATTATTAAATTGTTTTTATATTTTGCAATAATCCAAGTTTCTTGTGTATAGTTTTTTATCCGTTAAAGTTGGGAGGTTAATATTGAAAAAAATAATTAAAGTCTCGACAAAAGTTTATCCGCCATAAGAGCCCGTGTATAAGGAGATAAAATATGTGATTTTTAAAATTTATTATTTAAGTAACTAAACGGTGAATCTTTTTTAAATTTTGGGATTAGATAAATGACTTATTTATTTATACGTATATTTAATTTCAAAGCTCAAAGTTGGAAATTATTTTTTACATTAGATTCGCTCGAACTTCCTTAAAGTTGTGCAGTTTTATGGAAAACAATTTTTATATGGTCACAAATGTTTTGATAATTTTATATAATTTTTTTGAAAAAATATAATTAACATTTACAAATTTCAATTCAAGGTGAATTATTTAAAATATTTGGTAATGATATGACATATGAAACTTGTTACAGCTAAATAAAAATAATTTTTTGAATTAAAATTGATATTCACTCTGCAATCACTCGATTAAGAAAAAAAAACAATAAATTAATTTTCATACTCATTTTTAAAAATGATTACAAATTATAATTTTTGGTTGGATTTGATACAAATCAAAATAAACACAAAGCCTGACAGTTATTGCTAGCGACTGGAAACAAAATGAAGGAATACTTGAGTTGGATAAGGTTTTGAGGTGTAAATGTGTCATAATATGAAGGATAAACCCGCGAAGAGTAAGCGCACCCGCTTAGCTTTGATAATAGTGTATATGTTGCGGCTCATCATACAATCTACAGTCGGCTAGCTGATAGGTGATGGTTGGGCTGGATTGTGTAGTAGTGGAATGCTCATCAGCTCCGCGGTAGCATGTTTAAACTTAGTATGACGTCAGTTGAGCGAAATCACGTCTGATCGATTTTAATAGGTGGATCGGCGCCGCGAGGTAATGAGAAATGACACGCATTTCGCCGTTAATTCTTGATGCACCGACGCAAGCGCCCATCGACATCAGCACCAAACACCAAACTCGACACTCGTTTTCGCGTGTCATACAGACATTGTCAATCAAATCACTTTATGCTGCGGTAATCCGTTGCGGAAAATTAAAAAACCCGGAATGGTAAATAAATAAACGAATGAATTAATCGAGGTGGAATAACAAAAAACGAAAAAAATGAATTATTTAAATTACTCCCTGAAAATTGTGAGTTTTGTTTGCTGGGATATGATTTTTTGGTCGAGTATGAACATATTTGATCATGAAATAAAAATATGAATGATGCATAAAATGTAAAATTGAGCTCAATTATAAAATTTTTTATCGGTGTTTAATTTATATAAAATTACACATGGTTATATATGATCCGGATCATACATTTATTATCACCAGAAGTTATACATGCATGGTCTCATATATGGTCATATTTTTATATTCAGGCTTATATGGTCTTAAATAGTCATATATCTACAAAATATGGTTCCATAAAATTATACTCTTATAGTCACAGATATATGATCTCATATGATCAAATTGTTCAAACTATACATGGTATTAAATATATGGTTTGATATGACAAGCATAGGGTAGAAGTACCGTTTTTGGCCACCTTAGCACCGTTTTTGGCCAGTTAACATTTGAATTAATTTATAAAAAATTATAATATTATAACCATATTTTTGTTGAGTTTTATTAAATTTATATTAAAACAAATTGAGTTTGTAATGGTTTATTAATATAAATTCATTTCTAGTGTTTATTTGAACAATAAATGGCCATAAACGGTACAGTGGCCACAAACGGTACTTCTACCCTATATAGTTTCAAGTGGTCACACATACATGCTCAGCAAAAAGAAAACTCGAAAAATTACATTATAAATAGTAATAATTGTCCCGTCGTATTCAAAACTAGAAAAGTTATAGTTTGAAATAACTTAAAGTTTCATGCCTTCTTGGTCAAGTGACTAGTGAGTCTAATTCACGACAACAGATCCAGGTTCGACTCCTGGCTTAGTAATTAACCCCCATATATTTTTTCAAGGTTTGTCTTTGCTCTCATTTAGTTTCTTTCATTTTCTTTCATTAAATTAACATCTTTATAACTCGAACAGATACCACAAGTTTCCAGCTTTACTAGTATTTAAGTTCGATGGATTTCCATCGAACTTATGTGAAAAGAAAGGATGTCTATTGACCATGTGGGAAGATGGAATGTCCATCTGTTATCTTGAATTAGATTCACTAGTCACTTGACCAAGAAGGCATGAAACTTTAATTTATATATATACAATTGGTCATGAAAATATCTTTGTTAGTTTGAAATAACATTTTTCTAAATTCCAACTTTGAATGTTAATTTTCAGAGCTTTCAATGTAAATATTACATTCTACAATGTAATTCTTATAAAATCTGTAATAATTACAATCTGAAATTGTAATTTTTCCAGTTTTCATCACGGAACGCCACGTTACATTATATAATAAAATTTTTCGAGTTTTCTTTTTGCCGTGTAGTCATACATTATCATTTATCAAGATGTGTAAAAAATATGACGAAAACATCGATTGTTAAATCAAATATGAATTATGATCAATATTACTCGTTACAATGATTAATATATTTAATAATTTTTATTTATATATGAAAATTACTTGGATAATTATATATGTTCAGACTTGATCACATATGTTTAGATGCAACCGAATGTATGAATTGATATCATACAAAAATAACTATTTTCATCCATATATTCAATGAAGATCATCACCTGAGTATCGAGAGATATTGCTACGGGAGATGGATAGAGTTTCATGATCCTGCATGTAATGCCAGTTCGATGGATCAAGCGAGTCTGGAGAGTATGAGTATGTAAATGTGAACACTGAGAACTGAAAACTGCACGTGCACAGATTAGATATGTTGGCGGACCCTGATGGAGGCCGGAGTGTTTGTGTACGCGTGTCGGCCTCGAGGAACAAGGCAGAGACCGGCAAAGGGAAAGAGAAAGAGATGGCGAAAGTGGAGGTGGAAATTTGGCAGGAGGTGCGGGAACACCACGGACCATGGGGTTGATTGCGTCCGGCCGAGATGATTGCTTTTCGCGTGGCAATTCCCACACACGGGTTGATGTTCCTCGTTTACCCATACAACACAGAGCACGGATTACAGCTCATACTAGTGTACACGTGCTGGTCCTGGGATGCAACACACCCTCGCCGGTGATTACTGGACACAGACTCATAGGCAGACCGGGCTCTCGCTTCCTCTTATATTCTATCTGCTATCTTTTACCCGCGCTCCAACGATATTTCAATATTCCAATAGTTTATTCGTCTGGACCTGTGGTTACCTCCTACTGCCGGAAAATTACCTTCATTCCAGCTAACGGGTCTGACTCTGGTATACGCCAGTGAATCGCTGCGAGAATAACCGTTGAAATTCAATCGCTGTGATGAAATAACTGAAAAATTTATTTGTTCAATTGAATATACTGGTCAGTTTTATGGGAACATTATTTTGCGATTCTGGTAACTGGCTTTTAGAGACTAAACATCTCATCACAATATGTATAATGTTAATTTAAAGAAAATTAGTTTTACGCTAATTTAAAAATACACGGAGAGAATTTCCTCTCATATCATCAATAATATTTGGAGCTGCCATAATTTATATGCGAATGCTTTTTTTCGTTTTTCATTTATTTACTGACTTACATACGTGAAACTTATAATAAGTCAATTATTTCAAGTGAAAAATGTTTCCCATAATTCAATTTTCAGTGCGCAGTCTATTGATTTTAATATTAAGAATTATTGTACAATATTTCTTAATATATGTACGCTAGATTTAATTGGATTTAAGTATTTTATCAATTATAACATCGGCAAACAAAAAAAAAGTTGTCAGTACTTTTGACCGGACCTACCTATCTTTATATATTTTGACGCTCTGAATTCAAATCTGAAGTCAGTTTTGCCCATATACCCTCAAAATTTCGAGTAAAATCCAAAAAACCAAAAAAAGGCAAAAAATTGCGAAAAACTGCAGTCACAGCAATGAATATAATTTTGTGGACCCAGATCAAGTATGATTTGTATGAATTTCAATTCACTAAATCTGAATCTGAACGTTAATTAGCCCGTTGAGCCGTCAAAATTAAAAAAAATAGCAAAAATCCCAAAAAAATTGCAATAAGTCATGAAAAATCGAAATTATCGAGATGTAAAAATTTTTTGGATTCCGATTGAGTATGATTTTTTTGTACTTTGTTTCACTGAATTTAAATCCAAAATCTTGTCCCTTTAACGTTTTAAAATTAAAAAAAAATCTCAAAAAACCCAAAAAAATCAGGAAAATTCTAGTTTTAAATATGAGAAAAAAATCTATTAAATACGATTGTTAATGACGGGTGCACTTTCATAGATGGAATATGATCTTAGAATTGAAAAATTAACAAAATTTGAAAATTTAAGCTTCTAAACTAAAATAGCATTAATGAATAATTTTAATTTTAATGACCAGAATTATCATTTATACGGTAGTATAAATGATGAGTACTTTTACAAGTACGTCCAAGAATAATCTAAATTATAAAAACTTAAACATGCTTTTGTGTTAGAATAATTTTACAAGTCTGAGCGGGCTCAGCAGACTTATTAATGCTCTAAAATATATCAGTTAAGACATAGTAATTAATTATTCAAGAAATGATATCTTGTGTCTTGAATAATATAATCAAATATGTTATTAAATCTAATGAACAATTATTTTTTTCATCAAATCGACAGTGAATTGTAAGAAATAAAACATGACAACGGATAATGTAAATAGCATTTCGCGCAGTTAGCTAAAAGTTCTTACCCTTACTACAGATAAGACATTGCATATCCATGAACTACTTGGAATTGATCTTAATCCGTAAGCTGACGTATTTAGTCTCTTCCGTCTGTTCTCACTCCCAAGGTACTTAGCGCTTGAGAGAGGCAAAACGATGCCTGAGAAACGTGAGAGATATTTGTACTCAAGAAAATACTCTGAAATTAATTTAACTCGAAGCAAGTTTATGTATTATTAAATATAACAAACGGAATTTAAGGCTGAAAGATAACAATGAAGCCACCGATTGTTTTAAAATTTGAACAATCATAACCGTAACTTATTATTCCCAAGACAACAGCAAGATCTTTGTTTTTATTCTCAACGCAAGTTTTTTCATTTTTATTTTTACTCTCATTTAATTATCCAAACACTAGAGCGTTAAATATTTAAGTCCGTTGAAATAAAGGAGGCTTAGCGTTAGCGGTGCTGAGTAAATAAATAAACGAGTACCATTTCAGTATCAAAAAGTGCCAGGCTTTTATCACCCTTTAGTTTACCTTCGCTTTTATCATCCCCACCATAACACACACCAGTCAACGCATTTATTAATCCCATGGATCCGTGGATTACTCATCTGCTCTTGTATTCCATGGCGTAAACCTTCAGGATCCCGCAGTATATAACAATGTAATTAATTATTCATACACGTCCGATGCTGCCCGACTATCTGCGTAGTAACATCACTTGGTAACGAGGTCTAAATGTTTAGCATCACTAAAGGCCTCTTCTTAACCAAAATGACAACATCTGTGCATTGATTTTCAAATTTTTAGAGAATTTAGTGAAAATTATGCAAAAGTATCTATTCAAAAATACTTTTGATTCAAGTAAAACATTGTTTTGAAGATCGGTCGTTTTGTTTTTGGAATTATTTCTTGTTTGAACGAATAAAATTTTTAAAAATATAAACAAATTTATATTTTTGACAATTGCTTTTCTCTTAACTGTTTTAATTTTTGGTCGATTTCAAATTTTTTTTAATATAAAAAACTTTAAATATAATAATAAAAAATTTTCTATAAATTTTAATGATTCTTTTTTAAAATTTGCTGTGAAATAGAATAATTTTTAAAAATTGTTAATTTTTCGATTTTTGTACAAAATAAAAAATAAAGTAATTATAACCAACCTTTCACTCCTAGCACTCTTGTGTCACTAATTCTGAAATTGCGTAATACCACTACCTAACTGTTGATAATATATCTAATTTAGGAACTCTTAGTCCTGGCTTACGACAAATGGAACTAAAAAAATGTAACTCTCCATATGTAGTTTTGATTCATTTTTATTTCTTTTTCTTTTCTTATTTCCTTACTTACTAAGCTGTCTGTTAATCATAATATTCACTCAAATATTAAGCTTTAGTTTATATAGAGCCATATATTAACTTAAATTTCCTACACTGTTAAAATCTTCAACATTTAAAAATCTAAGTAAGCCTGTTATTGGCCCTTTTGGCTGTTGGGTTTATGTAAAGGAAAATAAATAAATAAATAACCCTCAAAATGTGTCAGATATTATTTACTATATTACAGAGCATGGTTTCTTTATCGGCATTTAAAAACTACATTCGTTTATAATTAACAAATCTGATTTGGCTGAAATGTATAATTTTAAAGTATTAAAGAAATATTTGTCTGAATAATTGATATCTTTCTCAAATAAATTAATTTAATTGTGTCAAATAAGTATTAGTTGGTGGTATTTAAACAAGAGATTTTTTTATAATAAACAAGTCTCATTTGATTCAAATAAATTGTTCTCTCAGTGTATGAATCTCATACATGTCACACATGACATGTTTACCTTAAAAAAATTTCAAACAATACCCTACAATAAGTACAATAAGAACAATATAATTCAACACAATACAATAAGACAAACCGATTAGAATCAGTGTTACCACCGGCGTAGAAATTATACCGAGCATGGGAATGTTTGCATTTGCATCAACGCCCCTGAGGTAATCTTGTGTGTGCGACATGTCATCTACTCGCTTTGGGTTGTGATATCACTGGTATATCAACACACCGATCATTAGCCCGGTTCTATGTACATCAATTCAAAGACGAGCGTACATATGTCGGCATATATGCACGCATATCTATATGAACCTATATATATATATATTGGAAATCTCTGAGAACGATAATAATGAAAAAAAAGAGACATAACTTCTTTAATAGTTGGTAGTTTACGTCCCACAAATTTTGTTATTTGGCAGCCAATTAAATAAATTTCTTTTTCCATATTTAACACTTAGTTAATCAACTTAGTAAACTCAATTCTTCGAAAAATAATAAACACTCTGTTAACTTAAACAATTATCAGAATAAAAACGTAATCGATAAAGCAATCATACGAGAAGAAACGTATAAAATTACATGAGCTTGGAAGGTAATTATTAAGGTGGAAAAATTTAACACGAGACTGATAATATCAGTAAAACTCTTACCTGCACTGATAGCCGTACATAACAATTTAAACTGATAAGCACCAATAACTTTCACTAAAAAAAGTAAAGTAAAAAAACTAATAAATAGTTTTTAATAGCAAGTACTTGATACATTAATTTTTTAACTTGGAGCACATTCGAGAAGAAAATTTCCTCGACGCCATCTATGATAGAAAAGATCAAATACTTTTATTGTATCCAGTGTAATTAAATGTTTACCGCTGAAAAAATGACTTTCAATTTAAAAAACTTGCAATTTTTAGATTAAGATATGACTATATAATCAGTAAATATATTATTGGTACATAATAAAAGTAAATTTATGATAATCTTCTACCAGATTTTTTAGGTTAGTAAATATTTTTCTCTAAAAATCTATAAAAATTATTATTTGTTAAATTATCAAGAATTTTAGACCTGTAATTTATCGAATAAATGTATAAATTTATTTTTAAGTTGATAATATTATATTATTTATACATATAAATTGATTTTTTTGCGTTTACAAAAAAAAAAAGCACAATTTTAAACAGTCTGAACTTTGAGGCTCGATATCTTCGAAACGGTTCGACTTACGCAAAATGTCATTCAGGCCTTTTTTGTAGAGTATTAAATTTCCTATAACGACTATTTTTGGTATACTTATAAAGTATCTCGTTATCGTGTTACAAAATTCCAAATTTAAAAAAAAAAATTTCCCATGTTATTAAAATGAGAAATAGAAAATTACGCGTCGCCACCTCAAATATTAATATTAAGAGCTCTCCTTTAAACAGGGCCTTTTTCTCAATGTACTCTAACGGTTTTTCAATGTTCTCCGAGAAAAAAAAAATTTTCGGTTTTTTTGAGACACTCTAATATATATATATATATACATTATACGTCTACATATGCATAATACAGATATATAAATATAATATAACGAGCTGTTTTATTGCCAACGAAGTCGGTTTTTCATAACCTTCTGCAGGGTGGATCCCTCGTTATCTTTAAAGTTCCATATATTCGTGACTCTTCACTGCGAGCCGTAAATACGGGGGTTTTTATAACGGTCTACCCGGAAAGTGAAAAAATAAACGTAAAGGTGAACTGAATAAAACGAGGAAAAAAAGGGACAAGTGTCCTCGAAGAACTAAACGGAGAACGAAGGTACAGGGTGGAAAACGGAGGATGGAGAACGTACGAGTCCCGATGGCGCGACGTTTATTAGACGTTAAGTAGTAATACTACTTGGAAGTAGAACGGACGTAGTACTGCGTCGTCTCAGGAGTAATAACGACTGGCTTTAACCTGGAAAAGTCGTCATAGCTATTTCAGTAATTTTGTTGGACACTTTGGATATTTAATTAAGTTTCCGCTGACAAGCATTCACTTCCCGAGTCGAGCTCACTAACGAATTCCCAGCGTGCTCACTCATGTACTTAAATGGTTATGAATATGACGGAACTATTACTGAGACTTACATCACGAACTTTTTGCTTACAGGTATTAATATAAGTATTAGTATAGATGTATGGACAATATGGATATAGGCTAAACATAATATTTACACTTATAGAAAGATTTAGTAACAGATACTAAATGATTTAGTAACAAACCTTTCATTATCAAATATTTGGTAATATGTACTAAATCATTTATTAAAGCCCATTTAGTTCCACCAAATAAATATTTAGTAGTATTTAAGAAATTATTTATTGCTACACAATAAATCGTTAATTGGTATCAAAGAAATTAATTTTTTAACTAATTTTAGCGTGTAACCTAACTTTTTAACTTGAAATAAATCAAAATAATTAAAATAAATAATTTTAAGTAAAAATATAAGGTATTATAAAGAAAATAATCTCATTAAATTATATTTTTTTGTTTGAGACATTTATAAAATTTAAAATTAAATAAGTTTTTACATATCAATAATAGACAAATTGAAAAATGTAAACTAAACTCCACTGAGAAAAGGCATAAATAAAAGCCATTTATTGGGAGTATGTGTGTTTTCAAAAGGAAGATAAATCTTCCGAAATCGAGCTGAATAAAATAATCAGTGAATAGGTTATGGATAATACTTAACAAATAAATATTTAGTACCTGTTACTAAATATTATTTGGTGGAAATAAATATTTATTTCTATGTAATAAGGCTTTTTTCATATGAAGAAATAATTTATTAAAATATAACAAATAATATTGATGGGTACAAAATATTTGTTTCTCCCAAATAAATGAATAAAAATTTTGTTCCTAAATCAGTTTAGTACTCCGTACTAAATCCTTCTATCAGTGTAGAGGAAAGGGTTACACAACTTAGAAGTTGTAAAATAATTTTAAACAATTTTGCTGTTTAAAAAACCGATTTGTAAATTTAACAAGACTGTTTTGTTGAGCTAACTAAAATTTTCAGCTTTTAATTTTTGAAATAAATTTTTTATGTATATTAGGAACATATCTTCATCACAAAAGTGAAATAAAAAAAATTCTAAGTGCGTAAAACCCCTCAATGTATTAAAGGAGAAACTTTTATTCGTTCTTGTATTAATAATTTATAAAAGACATCAATTGTCGAATATGCAGTTTTCAAATATCCATTTATGCGCGCGAATAATTTTGATGTTACGTTCGGACGTTTATGATCATTTTCTGCGGTTCGATTGAGTCCAGAGTAGTTTTTTTATGTCTATGGTATCTATTATTCTTGAGGGCAAGATTTCAGTGGGGTTGCGTATAAAGTAGAGCAGAGAGTACAGGCAGACACGAATGCGGTCTCCAATTCGATTTCGTGAAGTATGAAGCTATCAAACCCAATGGTCTGAAAATACCATTGCAATTACCAATAACTCTAAAACGTGGTAACGTTTTTTACCCAAAGCTTTCTCTCAATCGGTTATTCCGAGTAACTACAATATTTGCTCTTTATTTTTCATTCCAATTCATTCAACTATATTCATTCCACTGTTTCAAGATATAATAGAACAATTAGCATTATAAAGACGGGTGACGGAACCAACTGCACTGGAATCTCTATGACGGATGAGATGTAAGCTCGTGCGCTATGATAACGTAACCATTTTGGTTGGATGAATTTTCAGAGCTTAATAATCCGAGCGTGAGTACTTGAAAGGTATCAGTGCAAGCTGGATAAGAGGAATAAGATGCCTGTTTTGTTCTTAATAAAGAAAGGAACCGACCAGCCGTTATTAGCTGGCTTACTTATTATTTCATTATTTTTTGAGACTGCACAGAAAGAACAATAACCCACTGTACATCCTCGTATAATATACTCCGTGGTATTTGTAGTGAAAAAAAATTTCACTACAATATCCTTCTATAGTCAATATCCTTCAAACTCTTTACCGTAAGATGGACGGTGGTGTTTATTACTCGGTAGGTCTTATTAGGTGACGGAATGGTAGTTACGGACAATGTCTCGGATAGCTTAACTGGTAGAGCCTTTGGCGCGTAACCAAATGATCCGGGTTTGAGTCCCGGTCTGGGCTGTCTGAATTATTTTTTCGGTTACCGAAAAATTCCTACTGAGTAAGGTCCCTCCTCCCCCCTTTATCCTTTATTTCCCCAGTTCCCAAATTTGTCTTTAATGACAAATTTAGCTATAAATTATGGCTATTTCTAGCGCCTGCGCACTTAGCATTATCATATCTATTATGTATTTTAAATATTAGGTTAGTCAAATATTGTTTTAAATAATTATTACAAACATCAAAAACATTTAAGGAGCATTGAAGCACAATTTTTCCGATAATTTGGGGTTAAAAAATTTTTTTTTATTTTCTTAGACTCTTCGAACTTAAAAATGTTAGGCTAAGAAAAAAATATTCTTACATATCAAAATATATAAATATTCACACACTCATATAATTCACTGATTATATTTTAATTAATGTCCAATATACTGATTGACTATAACTCACAAACTATAAACAGCACTTTACGCGAAGGCCCTAAAAAAAAAAATGGCGGAGTCACCGTGGGCATAATCCAAATTTCAACAGAGTATAATTTAATTTACACGAAATAATTTTTCAGATTATTTCCCGTGAAGTTTTACGCGATATAACCAGAAAAATTAATCGATTAAATCGGAGACTTTACTGAGTACAGTCCAAAAATAATTTAGTATACTTTGAAGGATATTGACTATAGTCTGAAATTTTTTTTCACTACAAATACCACGGAGTATACTATACGAGGATGTACAGTGGGTTACTGTTCTTTCCGTGTATGCTAAAAAAAGCATTTTGTTGATTCAAAAGAGATTTTCTAAGTCCAAAAAATTTTTTTGAGAGAACCGCTTAATTTGATTCGAAAATTTTTCGTCTTAAAACTCGTTTTTTTTTTTTTTTTTTCATTTTTATTGCTTCATTTTTTGGCTTGGAGTACCTGACTGTCAAAAGTTAAACTATAGATTTTAAAAATTTAATTATTCTTTTAAGAAAAAAAGTAAATATTTGTTTAAATTAATAAAATTTAAAAATAAAGAATTTTTTTTATTCTCAAGATTTATTTTCTTGAATAAGTCGTTTTCAATTTCAAAGTATTTTCTTCTGGTTGTTTAGTTCTAGTATGAGTATCCCATAAAAAATAGAAATGATGTGTGAGAATTTTTTTAATAATTGAATCCTGATGTTATCAACATAAGAAAATCTAAACGTCGGACACGAGATAGAGCATTTGAACCGGGAACGATAGGGAAGATTGGTACTTGGAGCGAGCGTAAAATAAACTGCAGCGTGTATCAAGTGCTTAAAGTCGTCGTTATGCCTGGTTGCGCGACCGAGGATATAACCTCCATTCGGTGTATAATAACGGTCAATTTCGAGTTTTCTTCGGTTCATAAAGATACTTATTCATGTAGCACTACTATCCTGGTTCTTATATTATAGTCTAGTAGTCTGGTAGTCTGGCGTAGGCACTAACTCGGAAATACGAGTAATAACCAAGTGTGGATTCACAGCCAATGAAAGAAAGATGGCTTTAAACCACCGGGCATCAGGATTACTCATAGCCGTTTTATTGCCAGTGTTCAGAGAGAACGCTCATAAATGTTCCAGAGAAAAGCCGCTTACTAGTTTTTATTTTAAACCTTTTTTCAAATTTCTCGATCGCCAAACTCCCACTCAACTGTGAACACCAATGATTTTTCTATTTTAATAAAAGGTTTACCTGGAAATACTCCAAAAGTTATTTGTTTTCAATCTACTTAATTCCATTTTAAAACCATAAGCTTTTACATGGAACATTTTCGCGATCCAAAGTTCAGAAAATTCTTCACATCAAAAAATAAATATTTTTATTAAAAATTAATGCACAGCATATAAAATATACTTACATTAAAAATTTTTTTTCAAAATAATGTTTGCTCAAAATATTTCAAGATTATTTTTTAAAGCAAAATGAAACTTTTTTTTATTAAAAATTCACAATAAGTAACAAAATTTTTCAATAAAGATAAAATAACCGTTAACACAAAATAAGATAAATATCCAGCGCTACAATGGGCCACGAATCAAAAGGATGAAAATAAATTTTTGAGAGGAGAATACAACCAATATAAGCTTGAAAACTGACGACTACAAATCCGTGATGTACGTGACACATCGCGAAACTATCTTAGTGTACAAAAGTGTCGATATACGAGTTACAAGTATCTCGATCTATCTGAGGCAGAGACTGGAGCAGTTTACAGGAGAATATTGTCCCGCCTAAGCCGGTCTCCAATATTTCATCAACTTTCCTCCTTCTCTGTCTCCCTATCCTCATCTCTTTCAGAACTATATCCCCTACTCTTACATTTTCCTGCCTCTCGTCAGTCATAGACGGTCAGATAAATCATTAACAAATAAAAAGCTCGACTTACGATTAATTTGTATACCAAAAACGAAAAAAATTCACACTCATAACGCATAAAATATAATTACGTGACTAGAAATGAGACAGGAGAACGGAAATTTGTTCGCCGAGGATAAAATGTGGTTTCAGCTGTGTAATGAATTTAAAGAGAACAGATAGATGAGCTGAGAGCGAGAGCAAGAACGGAGACTGTTATGGCGCTGGTAAGGAATAGCCCTTTTGAAATAATTTCCTTTATAAATCAGCAGCCATATGTTTAAACGGCAGTTTGCTACTTTAGTACACGGGGCTCATCTAATTCCGGGATTTTTTCACTCCGGCAATTTAAAACAGTTTCAACATACTTCATTTCATTTAATAATGCTTAAATGTACAAATATATTCAAGGAGGTAACTTTAAATAAATTTAGCATTTAGGTACTCACTTGCAACTTTAGTGATAAAAGTAAGAAGAGTGGTGATGAAACTGATAAAGCAATAATAAGTGTAAGAGGCAATAATAATAAGTGGATGAAAGAAGAATATAATAATAATATATTATGGTGAGGGAAGTAAAGTTATGTACGATGCCGATGAATTCGTGTAACCCCTTGAGACTAACACATGGAGAATGATTTGGTGCATGTACTCGCCGGTGGCTGGAGATATAGTAATTTGTCGGCTTGGGCAGAAGGCTGGTTCCTAGCTGATAACAGGACTGGTCCATTATCAGGACTCGTCTGATTTGAGCGCCTCAGTCGCCCATCGCCCTTTCCCGCCTCCACTTACAAACATCCTATCGCGATTCACGTCGTGTAAGACGTCCTCACTCCACTATCGCCTACACCACGATCATCACCTATTTCGCTCTACGTCCCTATTTGTGCTTTTCATTTACGTTTTTGGGGCTGGAGCTTTATTTTTCATTATTTTTCACTTTACTTTTTGGCTTACAGTTTTATGTGATCGCAAGTGAGGAGGTGTTACGATTTCAATTAAATATTTTTAGAAAAAAAATTTTTATATATAGCCTTACTACAATGAAAGAAATTTTCTGTAAAAACTAGGAATTCAAATTGCGCGCATACGCGCGCGCTTCAATACTAACCAATAAGGAATCAGTAACCATTCTTTTGAGATTTTCGATACTAAACTAACTTCAGTTCAATCATCAATTTTATATTATAGATTACCGTTAAATTCACGGTAACCGTGGGACGAATGGCAAGACCTAATCATTTGTCGGTAAATGAGATAATTTTTACAAATTTTACTGTAGTCTACGGTAAATTTTATTCGGTTTTCGGTAAATTTTATGAAGTCTACTACAAAATAAATGAATTTTTCCGTAATTCAGAAAAAACTCAGAAGAGCCCAGTCCGTGCAATCATTATAACATTCCCGTGTCTTTCTTACAAAAATGAATAATAATTGATATGAAAAAAAAATTTGTAATGAGCATTGAAAGTTTCAGTTAAAAAAAATTGCTGGTCTCATAAGTGAAGAAATCTGCCTAGTATATGAACATAACCAATAGAATTGAAAAATTCATTTTAAACAAATGACAATCGAATAGAATAAATTTAGCTACAATAAAAATTTCTTATTTCTAAGTCAAAAAAATATAGGCTCCGGATAAGTAATCACCAACATATCATATACTAAAACCTTCTCCGAAACATGCCGCATCTTATGGTATAAGTATTATTCCGATCGGTTCAGTAGTTTCCGCAGTATCAAAACTTTTGATGGAGACACATATATTGATTTCAGAAAATTTTTTCACGGATTTTAAGATGGTTCTTTAATTTTAAACGCTCGAAAGTATCCAATTGATAAATATGTAAGTGATTAAATGTTATCTTTAAAGTAAGAAAAGTTTAACCCAATTCATAAAAATAAAAAGTTTTTTTTTATTCTTAAAACGAGGATTGTGGGAATTCCGAACAAAAGATGTGTTCTGAAACAATGTAACGGCGCAAACTGGATGATTGGCTTGTGTTAAACAAAGTTGCTTTCCTAATCTTGTTACGGTCTTACTTGTTTCCAAATTCACAGTTGTACGCGCACTACTCTACTAATGTAATGTACTGAATTCGCGCACGTTTCCCAATCAGTTTAGAATTAACGTCGAAAAGTTATAATTACTGAGTGTGTTGAGAATAACCATTAGTGTTGTTCCGTTTCAAAAACCCTTACCGCTCAATTCTCAAATTCGTTTCTTCTCTTCAATCCAATTAAATTCAATAGACACGGCTCATGTTTCATTAACCACGTCCAGCTTTCAATACCGCGGATTTCGGATTTGATTTTAAACAATTAATGGAACAGCCTCTTCATTATTTCATACAAATGCACTTAATTTACATATTAATCATCAAATTTTGAGAATAATACACTTGTACAGTTAGTTATATTAAACTCTAAAAAAAAGTAAAAATTTTAATTATAAAAAATATTTTCAGCTACAAATAATTTGTTCGAGATGTTAATATAACTGACAGTTTGAAGTATTTTAAACTTTTCAATAAGCGCTTCAATCTTTCCAACCTGATATTTCATTATTATAAATATATTATTATAAAACTTTTCCCGAATTCGAGACGAATTTACCTCCTATTTGTAACATTTACCTTCATTGAAAACAAATTCCATTATATAATAGTTATTCTGCACATCGAAAAGCGAGCTCTTAAAATAAACCATTCATCTGAAGCAATTGTATTCAAATTAATAATTTATTAAACCTTTCTGTTTGAAACTGTTAAAGCTTGATTATTTCCATCAATCTAAAATTATTATCAAGCTGCAATTCTGAATTATTAATTACAAATTGTGCTTGCTAAAATAATGTCTCTTAATTAGTAACAGATGCTGATCAAAATGAATAAATAACAATGTTAAAACTGACAAATTATTTAGATCTTTATAAATAGTTCAATTATTTTCTGAATTCCAAAATTAATAAAACCTATTTCTCTACTTTAATATATTAAATAAATTTTAATATTTAAAAAAAAATTGCATCATCATTTTTTAAATTTCAACAAATAAAATTTTTTGATAAATTCTCTTTAATAATTTATTTTTAAAAAATCCTAAAAGATGCCATGTTGATTTCAGTTGATTTCAATCACATTGAAGTATTTATAATTGTATTTAATTAAGCGTAGTATTGTTTATAATTTATTGTTTTTAATTTTAGGATTTATCAGCAAGACTTAGAAACAAAATAATATTTTGGAAAATTGGGTTGAATTCATTAAAACTCAAAGTTTCTATAAAATATTTATCTCTAATTTTCAGCTATCAAAGTTCTAAAATATTTTAAATCCGGCAAGCGAATAAATAATAACCCGTCACCAACACAAAATATATGAGTATTAGTATAAGTATATTTACCCTTGCAGGACAATTCGAGACGGCATTGTCCTTCTCACATATCTGTTATCCTCGGGATTTTCACTATTTCTACTTCTATCAAAGCCCGGGTACCAGTAAACTGCCAAACTCTGCCGAGGGCAGTCATCCAGACTACTACCCTTCATTACCACTCCGATTTAACTCAGTAGAACTACTACAACCATTACTACCACTTCTATCGCTATTGCTTTTAGTATTACCAACACGCTCACACTCTCAGTGAATTTATCCGAAATTACTTAAGAACTAAATTTATTTTTTCAAATATTACGATATCGAGCTTTGAAAATTATAGATAATAAATCGATGTCTTTGTACACTAACAACCTTAATTAACCTGATAAAAGCTAATCAATTTCGATTTTGAGGAATTTAATTTGAATTGATGAAGGATTTTGGTTGAGCGAGTGTCTGGACGAAAGAGAGCTGAGGGAGAAGGTAAAGGTCTATAGAGAGGGCGAATATATAGGTATGGGCTTTGCGAATTCGGCATGTCAAACTCCAGCAGGGAGACAGTCATCTACAGAGTAGAGTCATGTGTATTCACTGTATCAGCAATACAGCAAACCTTGTCAACTACAGAGTATCCAAGACCAACAATCTAACTTGCCTTTATATTTCACAAAGACTTCACTTCGGGCATTCTACTTCTCTGCTCTCTAATTAATTCACTTCTTCCAATATCTCAGATGTTTAATTGCCGTTCATTGATTCACGTTTCGAGGACTATTAACATTCAATATTTGCCGAACTCTCTTTAAATATACCGGGCTTCTATTTGTGTTCAATTTCTCTCGACAGTCATCTCAAGTGCCTCCTTCAGCAAGTGAGGGGCTGGAGCTAGTCAACTTCCCTCACGATTGACCCAGTCGGAAAATAATATCCGGGAAATGTAGTCACATATCTTTATTAGATTTTTTTCTAGTTTAAGAAAATTTATACATTTTTAAATCTACACTAAGAGAAAAATTGAGTCAAAAAAAAAAATAATTTTTAAGAAATTGATCATCTTGAATAAAGTAAAATTTTTTTGAACCAACAATTTTTTAGTTCAAGAATTTTTCTATCTAATTCATGAAAAAAATTTTTTAAAAAATGTTCTTGGCTCAAAAGTTTCTCTCTTTAATCCAGTTAATTTTTTTTTATCAGTATTGATTATTAGAATTGATAATAATATTAAGAACTCGAACTTTTGAATGATTCTCCAGCAAATATTTTGTAAAAAAAAAAATTAGGAAAACGGTTGACCCTGAAGGCCATCCCTGCAACTTCCCGCCAATTCTATACCTAAACGCTTGAAATTGCACTTATGACGTTTTTGAGCTCTTCGAGCTCATAAATACAATTTGTGTGTTATTTTGAGCTCTCTGAGCTCAAAAAATAGCTTTTGTACGCTTTTAAGCTCTTCGAGCTCAAAAAGTTGATAGAAGTTTGATGAAACACTATTTTTTGAATTTTCAAATCGCAATAACTTTTGAATGAATGAACCGATTTTCACGCGGTTGGTGGCGTTCGAAGCAGTTTTTTAAGCATCATAAAGAATTTTCAAGTTTGAATTTATACAACGTAAAATTTCGGAGTAATTCCGAAAAAACACTTTTTTCGGTTTTCTTTCGTCTACGATAACTCACAAACGAATCAATCGATTTTGACCGGACTGGCGGCGATTGACGTGGTTTTTTTATGTTAAGAGCTGATTAGTTTTTGGAATTAATCGGTAGAGCCGTTTAAAAGTTATTCCAAAAAAACCACATTTGAAAAAATTTTTTTTTGTAGTTTTTTTGGGATTTCTCGAAATCTACCGGCCCGAATCGTTTCAAAGTATATTCAAAATCTAAGTTTAGTGAAACCCTTTCGAATGGCACCAACTGCGATCAAATCGGTCAAGCCGTTAAAAAGTTATGAGAAGCTTACATACACACACACGCACACACACACACACACACGCGCGGACACGCACACACACACATACATACATACAGACATACAGACACCATCGCGGGAATAGTCAGGGAAGCTTCCTAGGACCTCGAAACGTCGAGATTCGATGAAAACTCGATTTTCATAAAACGGGGTGAAAACAATAACTTGCCGATTTTTGAAAATCTTCGATTTTCTTAGCGGGAAGTTAAAAATAAATAATTGATTATAGTGTTTCAGTCTAATAATTATAAATATAAAATAATTTCTTTTAATTATGTACAGGTATAAAATTATACATACTGGTGTACAATTATCCTCACTTACATAAAATTGGAAATCATAATATTAAACTGTACTCACTTTCTCAAAGGTTTGACTGTGCAATAATATAAACTTGTATAAAGTGGAAACATTAATACAAATTCTATCAAATGACATCCATCTTTATGAATGAATTGACACAATAAGGTCACTAAATATTGAAATAACTTATGATTATTAAATGATTTTAAGGAATAGTTGCTTTATCGCTTAAGATGAATGACACTAAAAGCTTCGTATCTGAGACACAGAATTCTCTTGTTCTTAAAATCCCAGATATCTTCAATATCATAGTATCGGAAAGCAGGTTAATTATGAATTGTATTACCTTAAAAATAATTGACGACTATTGTCAAATCGATTTAAACGAATAAGATGAAAAATTTCAAATGCAGAATATCTCGATTGAGAAAACATCGATGTTAAAATGCTTTTGAACGCTACTAGGTCATATCAATGATTCAGTCTTCAGCTGAATTTTCTGTTCTATTTTAAATATTTTAAGTAAAAATCAAAGAATAAAAATTTCGGATTATTTCTTAACACCAAAGGAATAATTTTTGGCACAATTGATACCTCAATTTTCCTAACATTAAGAGAGACGGTAAACTGGGGCAAGCAAAGACTCAACTCAGTAAATTGTTGACTAATTATTTGTAAAAGTTTATCGAGTTGGAAGTTTGGAGCCTTGTTGTCGGACTTTTTCAGCCGATACGAATGGAACGAGAGTCTATATTTATCTAGCTCGGAGTGTATATAAGACTATTGAACTTTAGACAACAAGTTGCTGCAGCAGCTGACCCACCGGATGTTAAATCATGGCTGTATACTAAGTATACAATACTGTCGCCTCGAGCATTTTGGTAACTTATTAAAACTTGTTTGCTCATTTGGTTACACTGATTTTTTAATCAATTTGCAATTTTAGTTCTCACAATAATTCGCTATATTTATCTAAGAAAATTTTTACTAAAGAAAACTTTAACTGAGTAGCCCTTTATCGGAGGAGTGTTTCTGCAGTAGGTAGTTTTACTCAAAGAGATTCATGATTACCGACCATGTCCTTTCTACTCAGAGTTGCTTTTCTGTTTGATCAATATTCGCCTAACTTCGGACGATTCAGTTCAACTGACAATTCCAGGCAACGTATCAGTAAACAGACCAACTGGGTTAATTTTTTTTTTTATTTAAAATTGTGAGGTACAAATGTGGGGTCAAGTTAAACGCAAGTCTAATATTATTCAACCAAAGAAAATGAGAGTTGTTCCGCTTACGAAGTGAGTATTTTTTATATTTTTTGGTTACGTCTAAATTTATTTTGCTGGTTAATGATTTGAAGAGATATTTTATCGACAAGGTCTTTAATAGCAAAAAAATGAAGAAGATAAGATATTTTATGATCTGCTAAATTTCAGTATTATTTTTAGTCAAATATTATCAATTATAATTTCTAATGACCTATATCGATTTTCACTCTAGGGATTTTTTTGATTTAATATTTTTTTACTAATATTTGAATCATCTTTCATGAAAAAAATTTATTTTAAAAATAAATATATCATTTATAAAATTTGAATTCTTAATTTTATATTTTTAAATTCGTACTAATTTGACGGCTGTCATAAAAAAAATCAAATTTTTCTATCATCCACTACAACACTCTTCAATAAATGATATCCTCTAAAATATTTTAATCTTTCATAATATATATTTCAAAGAAGGGTATCAAAAATTCATAATTTCCGACCGAAGAAAAATCAAACTGACATTATTAAATATTTGAAGGTGGGAGCTGCCAATCGAAGACTCAACGTCTTATTGGGACCAAATAATCGGAAATATAGAGAGACAGGCTTCTAAAGTAAGAAAACCATTATCACCGTTCATTTCTCCATGATCTTCAACCTTTCCCTTAGAGAGCAGTGCCAGCAATGACGTCACTGACGACGAAAGCTCTGGTCACTCTAGTGTCGAACCCGGAGCTACGAACGAACCGGTTTTCAAAATATCTCCACCCTCGCCCACGAACGAGGGGACCAGGTTTACAAATAATTCGGAAGACACCTCGGAAGTTGCTTGGAAGTCTTTACATATTTTATCTCCAGTTGATAACAAAGCAGTCAAGCTTACTTTTGACACCGACGATGACCATTACGAGCCGGTCAATTCAAAGCGTGAAACGGAAGAAAATGTCACTGAACAAACTTTGCTCAGCAGTCAGATCAGTAATCGCGATAATCTAGAGCTAAGTTCATTTTCGCTGACCAAACTAGCGCAGATGACAAAAATTTCACAATGTGTAAATGAATTTTTGAAAACTACTAGGGTTAAAGTTACCGCGAAATCAATTTCTAAGAACTCTGTTATGCCTCTTCAAGGTACTTTAAGTTGCGACAGTGTCAATGCTGTTCCTTTATCGGCAGAAAGTCCTCAATTTCTTGAAAGACGAAAAGACCAATCTAAAATTGACGAATTCGTTGAAGAAAAATCTAATCAAAAGGAAAACAAAGAAATTTTTGAAGATGAAGATTCAAAAATCGACGAGAGAGGCTACGAAATTATTGACTTTGTCCAAAAACGAGTTTGTTTCTTCGACACCAAAGATGACGAAGACAATGTTGACATAGAATATCGCCGAACACCACGACCAAGAGCTCCAAGTATCGCAGTAGCAAGTTCAGTTCCCAGTTTTGGACGGATCGTTTCGTCTTTTGAATCGACAGACTCTCTCGAAAACTCTCTGCTGAATGCAAGCTCCACCGATAATAACATCCCGTTGATTCGGTTGGAAACGGAAAAAAAAGAAGAAAAGCTGAAAGCAAACTTTTTAAACATTCCTGATGTTAAAAAACCAACCGCGGCTTTTTATCCGCGAGTTAAACACCAGGATGAACCTGAAAGGAAAGTGGGATTCACGAAAGCGTATGAAGCCAAGGGAGTGCGATACTCGAGGAAATTGGGACAATGGCCGAAAAAATCAATCGTTCATATTCTGCGAGCGTTGAAATTGATGAAAACTCGTGATAAGAATAAAAGAAAGGCTGCAATAGACCGAGGTAAATTTTCAGGCGGTTTGATTATACAAGAGTCATCTTGCTCGAGTGTTGATCATGATCTGACTGATCGGTCTCTGGATTCACGATCTGATGTTCCGCTGAGTGATAAGTCTAGTTCGACGTCTTCATGCTCGTACTCGAGCGTCAGGAAAAGATTGATCAATAATTCGTTTGCTTTCCAAGAAAAAACCTCGGAAATTATTGAAACTGTGAGTAAGACAGTGCAGCTTTATAATTCGGGGATCGATGATCATGAGCCAATTAATAAGAGTGAGGTCTGTCTGCAAAAAATACCGAAGATTGGAGGAATGTACTCGCGAAGAAAGAGCGATAAGTGTTTGGCATGTCTGCACCTTTCGGTCACTAAAAATCCAGCTTGTCTGGGTGAGTTAGCGAATTTTCACGACAAAGTCAACAGACCAGCTTCTCCCACGTCTGAGGAGCTGATAATCGATGAACTGAATCATATCCTGCGAAAAGATTCTTCGTTCTTTAGAGATGATTTTAATTCAGAGAGAACTAGCAATGTTGAGTGCTCGGATATTCAATCGGAATTATTTGAGGATAACAGAGCGGATGACAAGCCGGAAAGTTTCAGAATAAATTTATCAGTCTTGGAACCGAAGAACCGCGAACAAATTGAGAACTGCTCGTCATCAAATTTAACGGAATTCAAGAAACCGGAATTAATTAGCGACAAGAAAAGCGTCGTGTCTTCAAAATCTTACATGTCAACACTGTCGTTAACCTCAGATCGGTCAAAAACAACATCCGACATGGAGGACTCGGATCAAGCAGCAGATGAGGGTGGAATGGAGGAAGGAATTGGTGAATCAAAATCGGGATTACTGGCACCCTGCCATGCGCCTTTGAATCTTCGACCCAGTCTTGAGCCTCTGAAAGCACTTCGCAGTAAGAAAGCACGCTCGATACAATCCCGAATGACATCGCTTGAAAAGTCAACAAACATTGAGAGCGATGATAAAACCGAGGAAGAGGATATTCCGACAACCGCTGCCAAAATTAACGACAACAATAAGACCGCCGAAGATAAAACCGCTTACAAGGGAAATGACAATCAGGCGAACCATGATTTTGCTACAATGGAGAATAATAAGTATCTGGGGGCAGATTATTGCAAAGAACCAGGTGAATTCGCAGACGTGATCGACAAATTCAAATTTAGAGTCAAAGATAAATCTTTCAGGCGGCTGGTGATTAATCAAATCGAGGAAACCATTTGCGGGTCGAATTCTGGCTTAGAGATTTCTGTTGATGAGATTTTCGATAAGCTTAATGTGTCTGATGAAATGTTAGAACACGATCCCAGCGATTCTTTCCGGGCCTTCACGCTGATCATTGCCGATTCGGAGGTTCTTGAAATTTTTTTGGATCTGCTGCTAGAACGGACAGACAGAGCGCCCACTTTTGAGGAAATAATGAGTCATCTGACGAGTGTCTTTGCGAAACGGTTGGAAAAACAGGGTCGAAAGACTAGGGAGACTTTGAGGGCCGAAAAAGCGACGAAGCGTCTGCTGGCACTGCTCGTTAATTCAAAACAGTATGTAGGTAATCGTAGTAAAACTTTTGATAATGACTTACCCTGTAAACAGCGAGCTCCCATAAACTTCCGACAGTTGAGACGAGTCCTTCCCGTTCAGTCGTATAACTTAATAGCACCCATCCTGGGAATCCCATCCTGGCACCCAAAGCACTGGACCTCGATAAAGGACGCGCGTAAACTCAAGATTGCCACGAAAACCTCGGCCAGCAAGGTTAAGAGCCAGCCTAGTGTCAGGTTTTCGCACCGCCAAGAATCTGAAATAGAATTTGATTTAGTGGTGAGTAGAGTAGAAAGAATTGAAAAATGTAAAGCTTTTTTTTTCTAATTGGAGGAATTTATAAGGTCCATCCACCTTCGTTGAGAAAATCCCCGGTGGAGGATGACCTGGAGTCTCACAAGAAACAGATGAATCCATATGTTTCCTTTCTACTCAAGCCTAGAAGAAAGGTTTGGTCAATTTTTTTATTTTATTAGAAAATTTTGATTATTAGTTATTAAACATTGTTATTATTACTATGAGTATCGCTTGCATCTAGGCGGTAATTTGGCGACCTCTGACGGAAAGCGACCTCGAAGGATACGACCCCGACGCGACGCTCAATAAACGCACGGGAAAAGTTACCGACAGTATCTGCGTTGAATTTTGCCAATGGCTGAGAAATCTCGGAGGTTTTGATACTACTGTTGATGAACAAGTGCTCAAGGATATGTTTGAAACTGATTTCACTGTAGATATCTCTAAGGTCATGCAGGTAAGTTGTGTGGTCAAAAATTTTTTTATTAGAATTATATTTTTTATCTAGATCAAATTTTCTATCAATTTAGAATGTAAACTTTTTTCCAAGAAAACAAATTTGAAAAAATCTAACTATCAGTTGCTGTATTTTGATATCAGGCAATCAAATTTTTTTTTCATTTTACTGAAAATTTTCAAGTTTCATTTTAGAAAATTTTTTTCACTATAATTTTTCAGACAAAATAATTGAAAACTCTAATTAAAGGTTAAAATTATTTAGGAATCATTATCAATTTTTTTAACCAGATGTTAATCTGAAAACTTTCCTTGCAGATGTCGCAAAAAGAATTGCCTGTGGTACCATCAGCCGTCGCACAGATTAGAAACTGCCCTGAAGCAGGGGAGCTGGAGAAAACGAGGTGGCACTTGATGGGTGACGCTAAAGCAGAGACCAGGAAAACTAGACTCGTAGGGTTTGGATCTACATTACCAAGACATTTGAAGTACGTACCACCTAATAATAAAGTGGAAGCCAACTGGTTAGTTTGCGAATACATTCCCCACGATTTGGAGTCTATGGAAACTGTCTGGAAGGGAATCACTCACCTGGACAGCGTCAAAGGATTCGTCAATTGGCTGAATACCAATTCACAGGTTAATAAAAAATTTATTTTCTCAAGTGAAATCGAACCAGATGAATTTATGTAAAAATTGATTTTCAGGTGAAACCTCCGGAAATTTTGGAATCGGAAATAAATTTCAAGCTCACTTAAGAAATAAAAATCAATAATATAAAATTTTAATCTAAATTTAAAATGTTAAGATTAAGATTGAAATTCCAGTGTAACTATTTTTACTCGAAAATAAATTTTCTGCATTTTCTCTAATTAAAAAAGGAAATACTAAAAGAAAGTGTAGCGGAAGACTGTTTGAATCAAGAGCATTTCTTAATTTTACAAATGAGGATAGCTGAGTTCACGCGTCGACAGCTCGCTTGTAACCAGGCTCTGGCTGTGACAGAGGCTGAGATTTCTGTCACTAGCAACAGCATCATAAGGATGCGATCATCGAAACGGTCTTATTTAAGATTCATCTCTGCTCTATTTCTCAACGCCTTAACAATCTTTTCAGCTCTAGCTTCCATTTATTTTTAAAAACTTACAATATATTATATTTTACATTACTTTTGCTTTTATTTAAAACGTCAATAACCTTTCTATCCCTTAAAAGTCGCGATACAATAAACTGTTCTTATAATTTAAAGCTTGCTTCATTAAATAACAATTCAATGATCTCTAATTGAATTCTCTCCATACATTTTCAAATAAACGATTTATTTATTGCAAGAAACGTAGAAGCGTTAAATAGTGATAAAATTATCCTCGCATACTGTCAAGCTAAATAATTAAGTCTCACTGACTTGTCCAAGTGTCATATCAACGTCGACGTGTAAAAGTGTAACTACAAGTTTTACCATAGATTTTCACCATCAGTGAGTTTTCCGTCAGCCAAGTTACTTTTTTCTTCTTCTCTTTATTATTTTCAGTTCTTCTATTTTTGTTTAGACTTGAACTTTTATTTTTATTTTTCACCGCGCGGCCACCTCTTATATACTTTTTGTTCTTGCAGTAACTACAGTGACTGCCTCCACTGGCCTAAGAGTAACGGATTACTTTTTACTCACTTTCATACCAACGTGAAAAACATAACCTAGCTGAAAATAATAAAAAAATTGGAAAGTAAAAAAACCTGGAGGTTTTCAATTTTTATACTGGATAGTAAAATCTCCGACTTAGTAAATTTATCCATCGAATATCGAGTTTTCAAGCCGATACACATAGCTTTTAAGAAAGTGCTGCAAATCCAATCCGCGAAATTAATTTCCTTGTTTCCTCGTGTTTATATTGTACAGAGCTGATTAAATTGCTGAGAGCTGCAACAGGTTCTGCGGAATTCAATGTTCGATACTAACCAGATGGAAAAAATGCAGAAATATACTATGTGCTACGACTTTTATTTAATACGAGTTATTGACCTAAGGTAAAAATCTTTTAAGCTTAGGGACAGAAAATTCAAGACAAAAAATTCTTGAAACAGACTTCAGGTTATCAAAATAATTTTTGTTTTTAAATAGTTCTCTTGAATAAGAATAGTTTCTCTATTAGCATTTATGTCAATCATTAATTCATCGGACAGCTCATTAAATACGCTTTAATTTTTACATCTTCTCGTTTTTCTACATCAAAAATCACCTATTTTTGTTATTTACTAGAAATTAAAATTACGCGGTGTACGCGCGCGATCCAATCTTAAACCAATAATGAATCAGGGTCCATTTTTTCGATATTAAACTAACTTTGGTTTAGTCATCAATTTTATATTATAGTATTCGATGAATTTTTACTATTAAATTCATTTTAATAATTCTAAAAATTTTTGATTGCCTTGAAAAGTAGTTTTTTGAAAGATTTTAATTTTAATTATTTCCCACTTTTTCAAAAGTGAAGCTCCGAACCTCCATCTGCCATTAATTTCAATCTCGCTCTCTCTTGCTGGGACAACTGTAAATTATTATTAAGGAAGTCCACGCGTACGTGAGGTAAATGTGATGTAATATCCTTCATTTGACAAATGGAATTAACGTGATTGATCATTCGGCGATTTTTCTCTAAAGAAAGTAATAAATTTTATCTAAAGCAACAAAATTATTATTGGCATTGATAATTAAATCATTAATTTGGGAAAAAAAGATCAATTATAAAATTAAAATGATCGTTTTATCTATAAATGCACAGCACAATAGTAAATAGTATTCTCCAGAAGTAGTGGCTCTTATTGTAACCATAATGACGGGCGATAGAGATAACCAAATGTACATAGATACTTTTTGTTAGGTGCAGAGTAATGCCAGTGCACATCCTCAATCCGCTTTGCGTTGCTGCCACTTCGACTTCCACATCCGGTCTAACCCGGAAAGCCGCTCCCGTGTACACACATCTGACTGCTACTATACTACACAACTAAATCCATTCATTCTATTCCATTCGTTAGCAAGGCTCTCTGATTTATTGTGAGCTACACACAACACAACAACAAACTACTCAACTCTCAGTTGCCGGATAATGCGCATTTACAGATTACATTGCTCAAAATGAACAAATAAAATAAACCCCGAATGGGACCAGAATGGCCGAGTAGACCCACTGGCTTGCGATCCTACAGGCGCGGCCAATCAGTCTCACGTTGAACTTTGTCATCGTCACTTTTGCGATCTACTAGTTCAACCGAATTTACTAAATCAATCGACCTTTGGTTACATTGTCGTTTCAATTATTTGGTGTACACTATTTCACATGTGTTAGTTTCATAGAAAATTTTTAAATCAAAATTTTAAGTGAAATATTTAATTAGAAGTGACAAATGTTAAGTGTCAAAGAAAAAATTCTGTAATGAAAACTATTTTGGTTAGAAAAATTATTTTTCCAAGTATGAAATTATTTTGAAGGCAATTTTGTATTCAGTAGTCTTATTTCAAGAATTTTCCTTCGTCTTGAATTTTAACTTCTTGGTTTAGAAATCTTTATGTTAGATCGATAAGTATTTTTGATGTAAAAAATTCCTTAGCTTGAAAATTAAATATGATTTTTTTTTTTAATTTTAGATTTTTGGATAAAAAAAAATTCTTCATTTAAAATACCAAAAAAATCTTGAAAAATAGAAATGTGACTTGAATATATTTTAAAAAATATTGAAGACTTTTTTTTTTTATTTTATTCCAATTTTTTTATCTAAGAATTTGATTTATAAATTCAAGAATAAATTTCTTGAAATTTCAAAAAAAATATTTTCCTAAATAAAGTAGTTTTTTTCAGTGCAATAATAGTAATAATATACATCTGCATAATCGGTGAGTAGTGAGTTTCCCTCTTTTCGCGAAGTAACATTAGTAAATGTGTAAAGAATAATGATAAAGGAAAGCAAGTTCATTTCGGCGAATAATTTCTTGTAACTTAACCCTTTGAGTTGGTGGAAAAGGTTCCGGGCGTGGATAGGAGCGAAGAGTAGTAGGAAATTAAATGAAATGAAAACGGTTATGTGTAAAACGAGAAACAGAGACAAAGAAGACGGTGGAGGAAAAGAGAGTGAGAAGAATAATATAAGTGAATGGAACAGAAATGAGGTACATACTTGTGAGTTGTCGGTTAGTTAAAGCGACAAACGTTCGGCGCACGCGACTCGATCGCATGTGACCGCAACCCCCTGTGGCGAAATCGCACGGGCAATTAGACAAACGGACGGGCGCCAAGTGGTGCACTTTCGCTCAGTTAAGCACCCTCATCGCGATGCTTTCATTGTGCTTTTTATAACCTTTTTTTAACGTTTATTCGTGTACGCCGTACGGTATCCGAGTAAAGGGAATCGTCGGAGCTAAAACAAAACAATTTGTTTGCTGTTTCGTGTAATTTTACCGGCAATTCCCGTTCTCTGATGAATCATGCTCATTATCTGTGTATTTTCTTACGGGTGTCCTGTAAGTATCATTTAATATTGCGAATAGTAATCAATTGATAATAATTTCTATTTCAAACAGTAAAATTATGATTTTAACAATTAATTCATGATATTTATTATTTAAATGTTTCAATTGAATAATTATACAGAAAAAATAGCATTTAAAACTGTAATAAAAATTTCGTAAGTGTCGAAAAGTTTAAGTATAATAATTAATAATTCCAACTTCAATCTTTATTATTTTGTATGTAAAAAATTATCGTATAACTTATAAAAAATATTTTTAAAAATTATTAAATTTTTTTAGTCAGAATTTTTTTATAAAAACGATAAAAAGAAAAATATAATTATTGACTTAACGCTTTTTTCAATATTAAATTATAAATGTTGGCTTTCATACTTTTTGACATGATGTTTAGTAATATTTAATCAAAATCTAAATAAATTTTACTATCAAGTTTTTTGTGTACTATTAATAAAATATAATAAATAAATATCACCGAATTAATGGCTTACGTTAATTATTTTGAGAGGTGAATGATAGGACGAATGAAGAGGGAATTTTTGGTGGTTTACTCTGGAGCGATAGAGATATAACGGGGGATAAAAAGTGGTACATATGTAAAGAAAGTAAGGAACGGGGATGAGAGCACATATGTACGAAAGAAGGAAAAAGAGGAGGAGGAGGAGGTAGCTAGTGCAGATACGCAGGTAGAAGCTGGCTTTTACTGGGGATATGTACGGCAGAGGCAAATGTATGTGCGGGAACGTGTTGGAATATGTAATTTACACAGTACAGGTAGACGACGCGGTCAAAGGATTTACTTTGCCTGCGAGTTTCCGAGTTGAGTTTAAAGAAGAAAGGAGACGAACGCAAAAGAGCTCTTACATTTCAACACTCAGAAAGGCTTCGCTCAATCCCTCGGTGACACTGAAAGTACTAGTACCAGTACTAGTTGTTTGACTAGTGAAATAGCTCCTCCACAATACTATCATAGATTCATAGCCATTTCAGTGGAATAGCTTGTCTGTTTGCTGAAAAAGTTTCGCTCCTGAAATAACTACCCTTTAAATTGTGTTTTTTTAAGCTCTTCAACGTTCTTCTAATTTTTCTGTTTTTAAGTTCGCGGATATGTCTTTTACTGGTAAAAATATGTTATGTGAAGACATTCATTGGTGGTCATGTTTCAACATAAATGATCAAGTGTGGACTTATTTGTTCGTATGATTACTGTAAAATTTCTTAATAGATTATAAATAATTTAAAGTCCAATTTTTATTAATTTAGACATAAGATTTAGACATATATGTCATATAAGGTTGAATATGATTATTTCTAGTGTCATAAATCGATAAATGATGTCACATATGGTCTTTAAATAGTTACAACAATCATATATATTTAGACATGTCCAAAAATGACTATATGCTGATAAAATCAGAGTGATTTTTAATTTATAAATTAATGTCTTGAAAATTTTACTACAAATAAGTCAATAATTCTATCCCTTAATAAATAGAACTAGCAACCTTGCAGTCACTATATGACTGCCGTGACTTGTGAACTATAAATAAACGAAAATTTTGATGATTAAATAATGACTTTGGTTAAATTGCACTGTACTTTCTTAAATATTGACGTTTTTAAATATATAAGCTCATACTGATGTTACACTTATCAAGAGCTTTTACTTGAATACCCACATGCATTTTGATATATTTTTCATATATACATATATAAAATATATATACATATATGAAAAATTGAATGTGGGTACTCAAATGAAAGGTCTTAATGAATGTAACATCGAGATGAGCTTATATCTTTAAAAATGTCAATAGTTCACGAGATACACGGTTATTTCTTAATTACGTATCTAGAGATAGAGCATTTTCGAAGGCAGCCTAAATACTTATCATCATAAATCGACTATTTGTGAAAATGACATGAAACTTTGAAAAGGCACAAATTTAAGTCAAGATTTTTTCAATGATACCAAATTTAACCATAAAAACCCATTTTATCATACAAATACACTGGCCACAAAATTTCGCTTATTCTCTTAATAATATAGATTAATATTAATTTTCCTAAAATTCTATCCTGCATGAGCTACAGTGTAAAGCTCTCAATATCAAATAAAATAAAAAAAATAACAATCTTAGAATCGAGACAGGAATAATCGCGATTTGAATAGTCATTATAGCCTGTCATTTCCAAAGAAGATCAGGAGCAAGCTGATATATCCTCGGCTATGTATATCAAGACGCGGAGGGGATTCACAAGCCTTCCAAGTAGGTACCCGAGCACTGCACGGGCTTATGTAGGCCCCAACACAGTTGGGGTTGCTCTCTGGTTAAGATGGAAATTGAATTCCCCTCCTGTCATTCCTCATCAACCCTCTAGCCTCTAGTTCTCTTGTCTCCTCGGTCTCAGTCTCTCTGTCAGACTTTTGCCATACCGGCAACACACCAGTACACACGCCATTGCCCTGATCTCGCTCTCTGATAGTTGTTATAAACCGCCGCCTTTCTGATCATTCTGACAGAACTGGGAATTTAAGCAAACAACTGACATTCACCAGCTACACTGTTAGGCAACCTACCGCTAGTTTCTCAGTTACTATAGCTCCGGAACTGCAACTGCTACTATGCTACTCCATTTACAACTTTAGCTCCTCGATGTCCAAATAGTCGCGTCTGGATTTGGGTCAACGCCTTGTTCAACATTCATTTCGTACTCTTCCCTTCAAACAAACTGCTATACCCTTTGTGTTCATCTTTAGTCGGAATAATTTTTTATTTCATTCATAAAACTCGTTATTTATTTTGAATTTATATTTATTTTTACGTTAAATTAACTAAAATCGTGATTATGGAAATACATTTTAATTAATAATTAATTTTAATTTATTAATGGAAAAAATTTTCTTTTAACTTTTTAATGGAAAATTTTCGTAATCTATTAAATTAATTTTTTTCATGGAAAAATTTTCCAGAGCAAAATAAAATAAATTTATTTTTTAATGAAAAAATTTTTTATTAATTTTGTTTTTTATAAAAAATATTTTCCTTAAAAAATAAAATTACATTAATTAAATAAAAGTAAATTTTCATCAAAGATAATCACTCTAAAATAATAAAAATTTTTTTCCGACACAGTTTTCATTTCCGTTTCCGTCCTCGAATTTATTTTATCAAAAATAAAATAGTTTTGATATCCCATTAAATAGTAGACAACTTTTAAAGTTGTAATTTGTATTTTATTTGGTGTTATCATTTTTTCAGGTCCCGACAAGTGCCGAGGGAGAAGAATCCCTTCGGCGAGATGTACGAAAGAGGGTGTTGAGAAAAAAAAGTGCAGAAGGACGAGGGGAAGGGGTGGACAAAGTACAAGTACAAAGTTGGTACCTAGAGTGTAGTATAGAGTTTAGGATGGTAGCGTGAGTGGGTGCCGGAGGCAAGCCAAGGCGAGAGGGGAGTAATTGCGTGTCGGGGCTGACTTATAGCGTCTAAATCAGTGTCATCCAACCCTGTCTATTCGCTATCGTTCGCGTGAACGAGAGACTGCTGCTCTCTGCCTCCGGGCTCCAGGCGCTCGCTCTTTCCTCGGGTGATACTCCCGAGATCTCCGATCTAAAATCTCAGAATATTTATTGTCAATACAACGTCATTCATCAATATTTCGATCAAAACTTTTTTTACTCATCCACCCATCCTATCTTCTACCCATCATCTCTAAATGAATAGCTTTCTCCAACGCTCATACATTTATTTAAGCACTTTTATGTCTTATTGACTTTTCCACTTGTAATTGGGTTGATTACTATTTTTTTTTTTTTTTTTTTTTTTTTTTTTTATTGATCATTCATTAAGTAATTTAATTCACATAATAATTTGGATTAATAGTAGCATTGATATTTTTTTTTTCATTCCATCATTGAAAAATTTTTCATTTCAATATTTTATCGAGATTTTCCATTCATAATAATTGAACAACATATTACTACACAGTTTAAGTTGACAAGCAAAAAAAAATATTAATATTAAAATCAAAAAATAAATATATAAAATAAAAGTAACTATCCCAAAAAATTGATAATTTTTGAATTTGTTTTTTAGTGGAGGAAAAACAATTAAAAATTATAATATTTATATGTACAGATGTCTAATAATTATGAAAATTTTTTATTTTTTCAAAAAAATTATTAAAAGAAAATTTTAAAAATATTTTATATGTAAAAATTTCAAACAACTAATCTTGAACAAAAAAAGCATAGAAATTTCGTAGGAAGTGTTTTTGAAAATTTTTCAGTCTATTTTTTCATGAGTTTAAATTTATCAAAAAAATTTTCATTATTAATAATCAATACTTATAAGAATGTGATATGATTTGAGCGATAATCTTAATGAAAAGATCCAAAAACTGAAAAATTTTTCATTTCAATATTTTATCGAGATTTTCCATTCATAATACTTGAACAACATATTACTACACATTTTAAGTTGACAAGCAAAAAAAATATCAATATTAAAATCATAAAAAATAAATTTATAAAATGAAAAAAAGTTGATATTTTTTCAATTTGTTGCTAGTGGATGAAAAATAATTAAAAATTATAATATTGATATGTACAAATTTCTAATAATTTTGAAAATTTTTTATTTTTTCAAAAAAATTATTAAAAGAAAATTTATTTATTTATTTATTTAAAATTAATAAAATATTTTACATGAGAAAACTTCGAATAAATAATCTTGGACAAAAAAAAGAACAAAAATTTCATAGGAGATGTTTTTGAAAAATTTCCAGTTTATTTTTTCATGAATTTAAATTTATCAAAAAAATTTTCATTACTAATAATCGATACTTATAAGACCGTGATTTAAATTGAACGATAATGTTAATGAAAAGATCCAAAAACTGACTTCGAACCTAAAATTTTGGAAAAATAAGCATACATATATTTATATTTACTCAGTAAGTAAAGAGAATTCTAATGCACTCAATCATCGGGTAGAGAGCGGAAGAGAAAACAGCGTGGGAAGTACATCAGAAGCAATGAGTTTGAGATTCGAATGCAAAACCTTCAATCGAAACCCCTTGGGGTAAAACAGCAATGCTATAACCAAAATTGGTTACATTTGTGTCTCTACTTCCACCTCCACATCTTTATATACCTATAAGTGTGTATTTGCATCTACACATATTTATGTGTTATATATGTGTTGGATAGATAGAGAATACACACGATGTAAACCGTTGACGCCAGAATGATCGTTACGAAGGTCTTAGGAGGAAATGCGCCCATCATTATCCTAAGTTTCGATTGCAGAACCCTTGTACTGATACTGATACTAATACTACTCCAGGAAACGATTACCTGTATTGTTAAGTGACTTCCCCGAGTAATCCCATTACAGTTTACTAAAATGCGTTGTTTGTGTTTCTAAAAACTGGTATCGGTAAATTATATACAGAACTAAATCCTATTGAAAAAAAATTAAACTAATTTAAGAGAAAAATTTTTGAAAAGTTTCATTCTCTTGAATCAAAAAGAAAAATTTTTGAATCAAGTAAAATTTACTAAAACCAAGAAAAATTTCTTAGTTAATAAATTTTTTAATATAATTATATTAAAGCTTTAATATTAATATATACTTTATTAATGTAATTATATTATTAAGCTTTATTGTCTTGATTTAAATCAAGACAATAAAGCTTTTTGAAATAATTTATTTAGTTTAAGAATTTTTGTTAATTAAGGAATTAAGAATCAAGTTAATTTTTTTTTAGAGTGGAATAATTTACGATTTTATAAAAAATAAAGCTAGTTTCTATTTAAAATGGTAAATATTGCTGTAAATATTTTCTTTTAACCGTGTATCGGTGACTCTTATTAATTTCGGTTCAGTTGGCGCAATCGCTTATCGGAATAAAACTAAATAAATATTTAGTGCTTAACCCGTTGATACTCCGATTGCGGTTTAAATAAAATGAAATGAAACACAAAAGAAAGTATAAAGAAAGGAAAAGCGATTTAATCTGTAGAATGAAATCTCGTTGGATGAGAACTGCAAAGAAAGCCGATGTAGAGTAAAAGAGAGAGAGAGAGAAATTTCAAAGTTTCGTTCGGCTAGCAGAAGAGAATCGGAGAATTAAAAGAGACTGCTGCTAGTGGAGGTGCTCCTGTATCTTTCGGGTGTGTGAAAGGAAAAATAGAGCTAAAATAAAAGGAAGTGATGAAAGAGAATGGAAACTCAAGAGCAGACGGAGAGACCAGAGCTTCGACGGTAAATAAAAAAAGTGAAAAGAGTAAAATGTAAATATAAATACGCGGATTTCGAGAAGAAATTCGCGGCTTACTGTTATCGTCGATGTTTATTATTAGCCAAAAGCAAAACTTTCGGGGTAATCATGAATATCAAGCTTTTCTCATTTCAGATAGCTATTTTTTTATCTAAAAAATCCTAAGGCAATTAAAACTTTATTCTCATACAGTTATCAATTCTTTTTAATTATTTATTGCTTTTTATAACTTTTAATTATAAACATTTTATTTTCGCTCCATTGTCTTCAGATAATGTTATTAAACAATAGTTATGTTTTTTGTGTTTATTTAGAAAGTTTTGTGTAGAGAGCTGAGAGAGTTGTCTTAACTCTTATCGAAAAAATTGATATTGTTTATCCGAATATTTTTTTTATTTCAAAAATAGATTTGAGAATATTTATTTTATCACACGGAAAAAAAAATATTGTTAAAATGACTATCCAACGTATCCTCAAATGACGTTTCCTTAAAATAACGATCCGGATTGCTGATTTGAGGATTTATTTGTTTGACTTAAGCATACAGAGTATAGCTCTTGTCAATATATGTAGTAAAATAATGATATGGATCGTCATTTTGATGATCCGCTGTATAGCTGAATTGGCTATACAGCGTATATCTCTAAAAAAATGACTATACGGCGTATATAGTCAGAATAACGATACGTATCCTTATTCTAACGATATTTTTTTCTCCGTGCAGAAAAAATATTTAACACACAGTAAAAAATTTTGCGTCATTGCGTCAAAAAACTTGGTGTTAAAAATTATTGTGTTAATTATTTAACACTTTTATGTGTAAATTTAACACTTATTCTGTTAAATCAACACAAAAAAGTGTTAAATATTTAACATAAAAATTTTTAACACAAAATTTTTTGACGCAATGACGCAAAATTTTTTACTATACAGTTTCAAGCTATGGAATTGTGAATTGTTTATGTAGCACACATAATATGCTGGTCAAATCATGAGGGACATATAAATATTAATAATTGATAATGAAAATTTATTTATAAATTACAAATGTTGTATGAATTCAGTTACTTTTCATAATTATATCCGTATAATAATTAACAAATTCTCATAACTTTAACAGTATAAATGGCATAAAAATCCGGCGATGAATTTTAATGAAACGTAATGTCATTTAGTCTGCATGTAAAGATTGAAAATATTTAAAACAGGGGAGAGAAATATTTAAATGGAGTTTCTGGAGTAAAAAAAGTTGGTATGAAAAAGAAATAATTCATTGAAGGTAATCCGAAAGGTAACGATCGAGTGAGGACAGCCAGTAAAGAGTGAAGCAGGGAACTAAAAAACCGGAGCTTAAATTCCTTACGGCGGCGTAAAGGGTAATTACGTGTAATTTATATTACTTGGTATTGACATGGAAATCGTTTTCACAGTCCGTATGCGGCGCATCACCAGACTCCAGACTCCAGACGAATAGCAGAAATGTAGAGTAGCTTCGCTCAACGATTCTCGATCTCCATCAGCTTCCTCCATTCACGTCGGCTCCTCATTTTCACTTACTTTTTAAGCATTCTGATCTATTGACTCTGCCCAATGCTCACTACTCACCACTCAGTTCTCAGTTCTCTCGACCTCACCGTTGTTTTGTCCATCGCCATTTCAGTAATCGTTACATCTCTAGTTCAGTTCTGTCGACTATAAATCACCAGTCATTTTATTCAACTTCTCTCATCCAACTTTTTTTTTTCATGATTTTTTAGTAAAAAAATTTATGATTATTTTTTTTAATACAAACTCTATTTTATTTAAATTTAAACTTCAGCTATTAGATTAAAAAAAAAAAGCTTAACAAAATAACTGAAGCAGATAAAATCTTTGATCGAATTTAGTCTTTGTATTTCGTAGCTCGAGTTAACCTGTTCGCTAGGGAAAATATTAGACTCGAAAATCTATGCCAATGTCTATAGATATAAATAACATGGAAATATATCTATATAATCGACAATATACAATATTATATATAATATATAATATTGAAACTACGGCGATCATAGGTTGTTAACACGATACAGCGGATTTAGGTACGGGTGGATTGTCCACCGGTTTCCCAAGTCTTTTGATGTCAACTAAAATACCGATAGCCAAAACAACGGGGCCAAAGCAAACTGTTCAAAGTGATTGCGAACACGGTCTACCTCTTGTACTTTCTTTGGCTGACTCGCTCGCTCATTCACTGGCTGACTCACTCGCTCCCGTGGTTTATTTTTTCAGTTTGCATCTTCCTCAAACGCAAGCCAAAGCCACCTTCAAAGTGCCGGGATGACCCTCTGTCTTCACTTCCAAGTCCCGGGATCCTCTCTGTCTTTCTGTCCATCTGTCTCTGTCTGCCGGAGGCTGACGCGCGACTCGATGCATACCTCAATGACCAATTATCCCAGTGTCTTTGCCGATGTCTACTCACCCACAAAACTGTAACTATTTAAGAGGAAAGGGTCTGCCGGGCGTCGATTCTCCGTTCTCACCGTTAGGAAAAAATACTCGCTGAAAAAGGAACAAGGAAAATGTCATGTGTACCAAACCCTTCCCTTGTTTAATTTTATTATTTAGTTTTTTACTTTTTTTTTAAGCTTTTTTTTTTTTTTTTTTGAAGCCTCGGCCCCAACTGCCGCCGTTTTTTTCTGTGTCAATTTTATTCGCGCTCGGACGGTGACGTTTGTGGACGAATGCTCTCGATTTACCTGTGCTGTGCTCTGCTGCCGTACGGACCGGTTACTTCCACAAAATGTGCTCACCGGTAGGTGTTTAGATAACACAGATAACTATTCTATTCAAAATCAATACTCAAAGCTACATATTTATTTTGAATACTCCCGTTGAATTACATTCTTTTTTTATTTGACTATTTTTTTTTCTCTTCACTCAACACAAACTGGTCAGTGCCTGAAGTGAAGTTAACAAAAAATTCCTTAAAATTTAAATGAATTTTCACATTAATTTTAAAAAAAGTTGGAATAATAGAAAATAGTCGATATTAATTGACACGTCCGCTTGAATTATAAATTGTAAGATATTAAAGTTTAAAAAAGTCATTTTTCTGTATAAAAAAAAAACTTCTAACAGTGTGATTACAATTATTTAATTTTTCTAATTATAATTAGACTTTATACTACCTTACAATTATAATAAGAAGATATAACTATCAATTTTAATCCGATTAGCAGTTCATATTATATAAGAGCCAACTGCAATTTCTATCTTTAGTGGGATTCTTGAATGAATATGTACTTAATCTCTAATGAGACAACATTAATAGAGATAATAATAATACTAAATATATGAAGCATTAATTGCTCATTCAACTAAAGATATTCAATAATAATTCTAAAAGATTTCTTGATAGTTAGGAAATTATTTCTTAACGAACATTATTAAAAAAATATTTTTTACTGTTTAATAAATCATAATTAAAAAATTAAATTATTAAGAAATCTTATTTGTTAGCATTAGAGCTATTTATTTAATATGAAAACCTTATTTCATTTTAATAAATATTTCTAATTATTAAAAAATATTTTTAATTCCCAAAACCGTCAATTAAAAAAAATTAATTTATTGTTAATATTTATCTCGTATTTAAATTTCTTAATAATAATTAAAATATTAAGACCAATAAATTTTAAAGAATAAATCCAGGACTCAAATACTTAAAATTAAATACTGCAAATAAATTATAAATATGTAAGTAGTATCAAAAGCGGCGTCACGTCATGCCCAAGAGCCTGGGTCAGATTTCAGTAATTCCAAATTGGTTTTGGACAAACGTTCTCAGGATCCACGGCATCCGTCCGCCACAAGGATCACCAATCCCGGCTGGATACCCGGCTTAATTCCATCGTAATTACGCGCCAGTACTGAGGCTTAGCTGATCCTTATTTATATAACCAACCTCTTACTCATATACATATATATTACATATATATCTAAACATGTATGCATCTATTTGTATTTGTATTTATACACAAACAGAGAGGTGGTTGTGAACGTGCTTTCCTCAACTTTTACCCACATAATAGTGCGGTGCAAGATTCCGAAGCCCGGAGCTCAGATAATTTTAATTTATTTAATTATTCATCGGCGTCTCAATTCAAATATTAAATTTTTCCTCGTCTATTAAAACCGTAATTTTTAAAATAAAAATTAAAATAATTACATAAACAACCGCGTGAGTAATCCAGCGATGTTTCAATGTAACACAAATGAATAATAACATTTATATTTTTTTGTTTTACCATAAATGTTAATAATAAATTTAAATTTGAATACCAAATTATTCCGGAAAAATGTGCACCGCTTTTATAATTAATCTTAATCAGAATTTTAATCCTGGTAATGGTGGAAAATGAATACCTTGCAATGGTTTTCGGAGAAAGTAGTCCAGCTCAAGCTTTAATCAGACATTTAATTATAATTTTTTTTATCTGAATAAATATTATCCTTAATGGAAGGGATTGAAAGACTTGTCAATGGATGATGAGATCCACCATCGTGTCAATAAAATCCTCGATCAATCTGGTTTTCGTAAATTCTCAGGAGTCTTACTGAGTGGAGGCACTTGGCCAAACTATTGACAAGGGTAGAAAAATTCCTAAAGTAGATACTTGAGCTTTGATTACCATCAGTAAGAAGAACTTTATCGACTATTTTTACTTCTTTTTTGGTCTATAAAATATAAATGCCGGGCAATGATTTTACGGTACTACTTTCGCGCCTTCGATAATAGACGTCAATTGTCAACTTATTTTAGTTTTTTTCATTAAAAACTTTAGTATTTATCTCTTTAATAGAGAACTGAGTACTCGGGGAATTAACGACTGAAGAAACTTTGAGTAGCTTATTTATTAATTCGGGTAATAAATAATTATTCATAAACACGTGCCGGAAAATTAGAGACGAAAGTTATGACTGATATATTAAAAATAAGCTTTAATTTTTTCTTAAAAATAGAAAAATAAAATAATTATTTTTATTATTTGAGGCTTAAGAAAAAAATAAAAGTTACATATGTAGAAAAAGTATCTTTGACCCCAAATAAGTGAGTGAATAAAAATCCTGAGCAATATAATATTGGTGCGATAAAAATAACCGAATAAAATAAAAAAGTAAAAAAATAGTAAACGAGGTTTTATACATCGTTATTCAATTTCTCTTTGTCGAGAGTAAAATGTCATTAACGGTTGGATAGTCAGTCCAATCAGCAGGACCAAATTTCAAATATCCATTGGTGTATGGTTTAATTTAACCGAGGCGTCTTTTATTGTCTGTAGTGTTGTTGTCGTGTGTGCTATTCTAAACAACCCGACGCGCGCAATATCCACCGCAGCGCTTGCGTCAATTTATTGCCCCCGAAAGGTATGGCTAAACAACATCGCACATAACATATCCTACGTACCGATACAATACCTAGCCGTTGCCTTTACTTCAATCTTCCGCTGAAGGAAGACTACATTTAACTCATCTTCGTATCCGGTTCTCGTGGTACATTTAAAAAAATTCGCTCATCGCAATTTTTTTTTCAATATTAAAACTTTTTAAAAATTTTTTTTTAAGTGGCCAAAATTTTTTTAATTTTAAATTTGTGCTCAAAAAATTTTTTTAAGAACAATAACAATATTTATTAAAATAAAAACAAAAAAAAAATACAACAAAAAATGTGGAAAAAATGAAATGAGTGGGAAGAAAAAGAGAAGCTGATAAAGGAGGAAAAAGAGGGGGGTAATAAAGGGGGGCAAAGTAAAGACATAAAGTAGACGAAGGGGAGAAAAAAGTGTTGTGAAAAAGAGTAGGGTGAGAAGTAAAAGACAGGCGTCGGGGGTTAGTTGCGCAAGAGAAAGGAACTAGTTGTAGCGGTAGAAGTAGAAATAGTAGTAGTAGTAGTAGTGGACGGGCGCACAAGCGAGAACAAGACGGAGATGGAGACACGGGACGGGTAGTAGGGACGCTACCCTGAAAGAGACGAGAGCGGCATCCAATGGGACCAGGGCATAAGAGGGTTGACGGTGGCCCAGGGTGATCCTAGTCACACAGTCGCGCGCCAAACTCGCAGCCCGGCACGTCTTCTCCTATCGGGCTTTTCTCATCCGAAGTACTCTCTGCTCTACTGTACTAGTACTTGTACTTGTAGTCTTACTCATACTTCTCATAGTCATACTGATAGTCAACTAAGTGAGACTTAATCTCTCGCTAACAAGCTTCCGTAGAGGGAATTTAACTACCGGCTACATACTACATACTACCGTGTTACCGTTCAGTTCTACGTCACTGGTTTCCGTGCTCAAGACTTAAAGGCTCAGGTCAGTTTTTAATTATATATACTTTAAATCCTTATTGTTATTATTTATTATCATTGTTGTTGTTTTTTGGATTTGTATTATTATTTTTTTTAGCTTTATTATGGACTTTATTAAATGCTAGCCAAGTTTGAAATAACTTTTGTAATTGTAACTTGTTGAGTCACGTGTTCTTCATTTAATAACTTCAACTTGCTCGCTTAACTTGGATCCTACTTTACAAAGGATTGAATTTCAATAACCCGCTTCCATCGATAGTTTCGCGGGGTTTCCGGAATAATTCATGTAATAACACTTCGAGTGGTTTAAACTTGAATTTCCTGTTAATAACACATCGACGATCAACTTTTAAATTAATTTTCATCTGATATTATTTACTTTTCATTTATTCAGTGTAAATTATTTTAGAAGGTGAATATTAAATTGTCAATAAGTTAAATTCAATTAATCTTATTTTAATTAATATGAAAAAATTTGTCAGTTCATTTTTATCGAGTGATAAGAAATTTTTTATAAACGAAAAATATCAATTATCTAATAAGTAAAAATGTCAACGGTCTGGTGTAAATAATTTTGTGTTTTATTTATGCAATCATAAGCTCAAAATTTTGTTTTGATCACTTTCTTTTTATTAACGAAATTGATAAATGATAATTCTTATAATTTAAAAAATTTATATTTTGACTTAAAAATAATTTAGTTTACAATTTTATAATATGTTAAAAATTTTAACTATAAAAAAGTAACCAAAAAAAATTTTTAATTTAAAAATTAAAAAAATTACAAGAGCATAAAATTTTGAAACTCAATAAAATACCTCACTTTCTATTTTTAGTACATTTAGTCAATTATTATTAAAGAAATTTGATTTTTAATGAACATAACTTCAAAATTTTAATTCTTAAACAATACCAACAAAATTGAATTTCAAATTTTAAAAATTATATTTTGAAGCTTTTCAAAATACCTCAATTTTTTATTTTTTAGTTTTTTCTATTTAATTGTAAATAATAATTCTCGTGAAAACGGCGTTCAAGGCATCTAAATGTCAGTAGAGTAAGTAATTTAATAAAACAATAATTAGTTACTAGCTCTCTGGAGATTGAATGTCAGTTACTTTAAATGTGATAAACGCTAATGCTTGTTAGTACACTAATTGATTATCACGAGAATATAGAATCGGCTGTGTAGCAAACGATGGCGGATTCCTTTGCATCCTCCTCGCTCCTAATTCAAATCCATCCGTGCCAGTGTATTTGTATAACTATTTGTATTTGTATGACTGTACTATATATACTGCACTATACTATTTCCCGGGAAATATTCTCGTTATTGTACTCACTAATTTCGTAATTAATAGATAAGAGCGGAGGAGTGTATATTGCGACTCAATTCCGAGTTCTGAGGCTGAAGCTCAAGAAAATCGTGAACGGAAAAATAACCGCGAGCCAAAGGACTCGAGTTTAAAAATGACTCGGTGCGAAAGCAGATGGGGGGAGGAGCGATGAAAAAAGTATACAGTTAAAGACGGTTAACAAGATGAGGATAAAGGAAATAAAAATGAGAAGAAGGAAAAGAACAGAGAGAGAAAATTCCCGGCGGCAGTTGAAGCAATTGGTGCTTATTTAAAAATCCCATCAAGGACGCACGCGAAATGACCCAGCCATCTCTCTGTCATCTTTTTCCTCCTTTAACTTTCTCTCGACTGAGAAATTAATGTAAAAACGAAATAATAATAATAATAATAATAATGATAATAATAATAAAATATAAAAAAAAGAAAGATAGAGGATTGTCTGATTGGATTGTAAGCTCAATTTACGCTACCGTCGATTCTCCGTTCTTTTCAGAATCCTTACCAGAAGACGGATACTCTGAGAAACTGGAACACATCTCTACTCACTCTATATCTAGCCGGGCATTGGACTCTATCGCGTCCACCTTGTTCTCCTGTTAACTTTTTTTGCATTATATTTTATTTTATTTATTTCAGAAATTCAATTTTTCATAGTCGGATTACGAATGTCACAATAAAATCCATTGGAAATATTTTCCTGCATTTTGTTTGGTGAAAACTGACAACTATTTTTTTTTATTTAGACTAAATTTTACCTTTAACATACATTTGAAACAAATGTATTTCTATTCATATTCAATTCTCAGTGTTCAACGTTCGTATCATATATAGAATTGGACGTGAAAGGTAGAAGGACTGAACACGGAGATTAATTGGATGGTAATTAGATTTAATTTAAGTAGATTTATTAATGCATTCTATGGTTCTCTGTGCCTGATATAATTTTTGATCAATTGAAAATGTTGGAAAGAGAATAAAAAATTAATTACGTTTTAGAGATTTACGCATACATCATAAATCGGAGCTGGACGCGAGTTGATACGAAGAGTGTGTGTCATAACGAACTGATTGTTCGTCGGGAGATTTTATTCGCTAGAAATCATATTTGATTCGGATTTTATTCTCACGAGAAGCCTATCACACGCTACCAGAAATACAACAGATTTATATATGTATATAGATATATATTTATATAGTTATCAAAAACACTCACGTGCAAGTAAGCTTCACAATTATAAAATTTGGCTTTGCAAAAATTAACAACAATCAACTTCGTTTAAAGATCCTCACTTAATTTTACGGGTCGATAAATTTTATGAAAACATTTATTTTAAAAATTTAATTCCTATTTTAAGATTCTTAATTTAAATTAATTCACTTTCGAATCTAGAAAATAAAACTTTGATGAAAAAAAAAAATTTTAAGAATCCAATAAAGCGATTTACCATTTTCAAAATTTTTTTTATTTTCTATAAGATCAAAAAAAAAGTTTAAAATATATTTTAGACTGAATTTAAATTTTTAAAAAATTTTTTCTTACTACTTTATACGACGAAAGTTGTTCTTGAATAAAAAACATAAAATTCTCAATGAAAATATAAAACTTAATTTCTGAATTTTAAACTCTAAAATTAATCAAAAAACAACCAACCAAATTCATGAAAGAAAAAATTTATTTTCGTTTTTATTATAATTCCATTGCAATGATAATGTTCCATGCAACTAATTTATGGAAATTGAAACTCCCAGTGCATAAAATACTATTTTTTTTTGCATAACAAAGTTCAACCAGCGAGCGAAAAAATTTTCGGTAAGCTCGATATTCCATAAAAGTTTTTAGTATGTCTACAGTTAATAATGAGCATGAGTATAGATGATGGACGAGTATGAGTGTGCTCGGAAGCAAATAATTAAACAGTATCCGGTAAGTAAATATTGTTCAGTGGAATAACTTGTTTGGGTATTAAATTAGGATGTAATACCGCGAATTGTAATCATGAGCCCGCGAATTCCGGGCGGTGAGACTTGGCAAGTTTCGGTGGGGTGAGACTCGTCGTGGGCAGTTAAAAAACTAAACAATTTCAACAAAAACAGGATATCGACGGTTGATAGCGGGCCTCGTAATAAAATTTCCTCATTAAATATCCATTTTTATGGTTTGGAGAAAGAGAAGGAAAATGAAAAGCTAACTAAAAAAACATTATATTATATAACAGAGATAATATAAGAGGAAAGAGGGAAGAGGCGTGGTAATGTGTGGGGCTGATTAGCCCCTTTTAGTTGTGTAATTACGACAAACATATATGAGCACAAGTTTAACGAATCTCGTAATTAAAACATTAATTGCAGGACACTTGATACACCCACAGCAAAAGTTCACCTTCTATATAACTCTTCCCCAACTTTATAATGGACTCTAAACGCTTATACGATCATTTTTATTTTCATCCTTATTATTAAAAGATTGTTTCATTATTATTATTATTTCATTTTCATTTTATTATTTTCCTTCAACCTGGTCTATTGTCTTCTATTATTATTTATAATTCGTTTCGTCCTCTCCGTCATTATTTAGCTTCAAACCTTTTTATCGCAATGACACGAGGCTTCTCACGTCCACCCCGACGATTCCGAGACGTCCAATTATTAGAAAGCAATAACGATAAGTCCGAGAAATAAGAGAGAGAAAAGAGCTTTGGCATCCCACAGTCTCTTTATCTTTCGGATAAAATATAATTCTCTTGGCAGATCCACGGTAATTAAAAATTTTTCACTCTCTTTAGAGACGATCTATGTGTTACGTCACATATTGTGCATTTTTGGACTTTTAAAACAAACGATGATACTTTTTAATCATTTTTTTTTATTTTTCATTGAAAAAAAAGTCTCGGAAAAATTTTTTGAAATTGAAAAAAATTAATTTTTCGTTTTAATTTTAAATCTTTTTGTCAACGTGATTAAACTTTTAATAATTAGTTCGATTGGAAATTTAATTACCTTGATTCATTAAATTATTAATCTAATTCAATCCTTTCAATCAGACATTTAGAATTAATTACTTAATTAGAAAAGTTGTAATTATTCGGTTAAAATTAGTTTAATAAATTATTTTGGACTTTTGATTGAAAATTACATTATTTATGTCAATTTTCAAAATTAGATTACTTAAAATTATTCAATAGAATTTAAATCAAAATCATTAATCAGAAAATTTGAAACTAACACAATTATATTTTTCGACTCTCGTTAGAAAATGTTATAAAAAAATTTTCTTCTACGTTTAGCTTAATAAAAATTTTTTTACTGTCGCTAAAATTTTTATTAATATAAAAAATTGAATTTATTTACTTTTAATCTTCTCATCATTCTATAATTTTCTAGATTATATAAAAAATGAAGTGCATTTTGAAAATTTTAAATCGAAATTCTAACTTCTGTAAAAGTCGCTAAATAATCACAAATTGAATGATCAAAATTTATATCACCTTATACATAAGATATGAGACTTTAGAAATTGTCCCGTCAGTATCGAAAAGCGTTAAAATAAATAGATAAAAAAGATAAATTAGACACTACCCGAACACAATTACGGAACGTCAGAGTATGTCGGTGCACTGTCTGGAGCATATCGCTCCATGTATCCATATATATTGCTGTTTAAAGCACGGGGAGGCTCCTAGACGTCCGGGAAGTAATCTTCACCCTGGAATTAGAAGAAGCAAGCTATCGGTTCCTGCACGACTGACTAGCCTCATCCTCGGGAGTAAAAAATGCGTTCAACGATGGAATTACCTCAATCTCTATTCTGAGGGAGTAAATATGTCAGATTATTCTAACACTGGCACTAATTTCGCGCTACGTCTTCGAGAGCTGAATATTGATTTTTAAATCGAGAGTAAGATGACAAATTTTCAAAATTTATCATTCGGATTAGAATTTTTTAATATCAACTAATATTGGAGGATTATGATTAGAAAAATTTTTCAATGCAATAGAGGGAAGATTAAATAAAATTTATTAATAAGTGATTTAAAAAAATACATTTAATCATGATGAAATCCAAATAAATCCTTCTATAGTTAAATTTAAAATTTATTTTAGGAATAAAGAAAGAAGATTAAATTATCCATATTACAAAAAATAATCTTGGCTTGATCAAAGATGACATTAACCCGAAGAATACTTGAATAACCTGGATATTATATCGATGGGGATGTATATAGGGTGTATGTATACTTGATACATAGATGTAACATTGAAGAAATTAATTAGATACTTAGCTTGGAGCTACTACCGAGTTAAACCAAGTACATGACTCTTACTACTGAAAGACATATCTCGCTTGTTCATCACACACATATATTCACAGTATTTTAGTATATAATGTATGATATATGATATATAATCCATATAATACATAATATAATATAAAATGAAAGAAAGTGCGCACATAGTTCATTGAATGAACGACGCCTGAATGAGGGATTAAATCTATGTGAGCAGAGACGCATCCGGGAATTGAGTTCTCTCGGTAAATCGATCAGGATTCGCGCACTGCTATCTTTATAATACTTTATACCTATATGTACTGCTATATGATTAAATTTTTTACTCCATTGGAAGTATACATACATTCGTACATAAATGTGTGGGTTCATTTATTAATATATGTACTTAGTATATACGGAATAATTTATCGCTGACACGCAAAGTGACACCACAATAATAGATGCATAATTGAATCTTGGATTAAAATTTTTATCCATACAATTTTAGTAATTTTTATTTCTGTAATTTAATAACTGGGATTGAATCGGATGATCTTAAGCTCTATTCATCCATTATTGTTATTATTATTGGTATTGAAATTGATATTGTCTTTTTAAACTAATGAAATATTAATTAAGCAGAGGGAAAAATTTGAATTTTTATAAAATTTGTTTATTGATTGAAATAATTATTTAATTTCTTGAATAATAAATTAAATTGAGATAAAACTAAGTGAAAAATTAAGCAGAAATTTGAGAAAATTCAAAATAAATTTTTATTTTGATAAAAAATTTTTTTATTTTTATATGAAATAAAATTTATTTAATAAAAATTTAACAGGGAAAATCAGAAAAACTTAGAGAAAATTAGTTTATAAATTAAAAATAAATAATTTTCTAATTGCAAATAAAAAAAGTTAAGACATGAAAGCTTCTCGACTATCCATCAAATAATAATTCTTTTTTTTATAAATAATTTATGATATCTAATATTAGTTTAAAGTTTAAACAGAAAAGTATTTATCTTTCCCGGAAAATTAGTTGCTGAGACTTATAAAGTTTCTCAAACATGAGATTCAAAAGATACACTTATTTTATTCTAACTTGAAATACTTTAACAAAAATAACTTTTTATTCCATCAGAATAATGATAATGATGTTTGAAAAGAAATAGCTAATTAGAAAAGAGTTGTTAAAAATAAAGAAAAATAATGCACTTAAAATGCAGTTTAATAAGCGTAAGTGCCTACAGCCCCGCATTCTGCTGATTCGCATGTGTATGAATCACTTAATATCTGTAGATGGTTCGGGAGGGTATAGAGATCCCGAGAGAGCTTCATCACTGTCAGACATACATAAAAGTTTGTATTTTCTCTTTAGTTTTAGCGCTCACCACACACCGATCGCGAATAAAATCATGGTCTACCTCAATCGTCCTCGGCAGCTCATTCCCATTTTGCGGTCATCAATCTCGCTTCTCTATACACCCTCAATCCTCGTCCATCTCTCTACTCTCCTCCCTCTAGCCTCTCTTGTGGAGCTTTTCAGTCCGCTGCTCGCAACAGGTCGAGATTAATGAAAGAAGGTGTGCCAGCCAGATTGAAATAAAACTCGGACGTATAAACATAACTATTTTATTTTGTTTTATTGCTTTACTACTGTCGATCCGGGAATTTAAACTACAAATGTTTCCGCTTACGCGAACAATAACTCATCTATCATCTCTTACGCAATACGCAAATCTAGGCAATGAAACATTGCATCGAGCCCGTTATATATAAATTTCAAATATAGATGATATAAAAATGGAAAATAACTAAATTCAGTTGAAAAATTTTTTCTTTCTCTGTAAAAATAAAATTTCATTTTTTAAAAAAATCAATCTCTAAAATTTTTTAAGTGAATTCTAATTTATTAAGATTACACTAAAATTTCTATTTATTTAAATAAAAAATTTAAAACCAAGAAATTTATTTAATAAAATTAAATTTTTTTAAATAAAACAAAAAAATTTTTTTATTTAAATAAATTTTCTGCATAATTCGAAAGAAAAAATTTTTTTAAATAATTTTCTTGATTAAAAAAATTCTTTTTTTGAATCAAATTAATTTTTATCATTTATACCCTTTAATACTAAGCAAAATAAAAATTTTTTTCAACATTTTCTTAAAAAAATTTGTCATGTAAAATTATTTCAATACATTTCGTTTATTTAACAGATTATTTTCATAATAAAAGTGGTTAAGACATGCATATTTGGATTTTCGAGGGACTATTTTATTCCGTGCGAAAGGAACCAACTGTCTGAGGCTACTTTCCTTCCGCAGCTCCTCCTCTACATGGATGTACTTATATAAAAGCGAATAAAAGAGAATATTTTTGTATCGTTTACGGAACTAACCAACTGTTAAAGTAGAAGCGCCTTTAACTATATCATCTTTTATAGTATTATATGCATTTATACATATTTATAGACACTAACAAAATTCCCTCAACACTCGTACAAATAAATATAACATTAATATGATGGTATGTGCTTATAATATCTTTATTTGCATGCATATATATATATATATATATATATATATATATATATATATATATATATAGCGATGAGTTGATTCGGTCGATTCGAAAATGACAGAAGTAAATTCCCGAGAGAAAGAGCTTTCGTCGGTTCACTATTCCGTGCACTTCGACGAATGAAATGGGATCTGCACGGGGATATAAAGGCGAGGTTATGCTCCTGATGCTAGCAGTGCCGCTGTACTGATATTGGCACAGAGCATACCATAGCAAAGCAGAGCAGAGCAAAGCAAAAGGAAGAGGAAAAAGGAATAATAGGACTAGACTGGGAACTTTAAATCGGATGGTCTAGTTTCTGGTACTACTACTGCTGCTGCTAACACTAACACTGATAACAGCAAGTGAGTGAGTGAATGAGCGAGGACGAAGACTACTACCAGTCGGAAAAGTTCTTTTCATGAATATGGATCGCTGAATAGCCCACGCATTGCAATTTCAAGGGCTTATTGTCCAGATATTCGCGGTGTATGCATAATAGAAAGAGAAGCGCATCATATTCGTACGGGAAATCGAAGAGTGGAAGAATCAGGCGAGGACAGGGACCTATTTGTGTATATATATAGATACGTAGTTGTTGTTATAGTCCTAGTTATAGTTAGACGCATAGACGCGTCGTTATTAGTCCATTTAATCATCCAGCTTTTGGGCATTCATGTATATGCGTTGCAAAACTCTCGGTTGTAATATGATGATGGTGATAATGTGTAAATGTATGTGTGCTGGTATGAATATTTGTAACCAATATGTGTACTTATAACACGTATGTCCCATTGGCCAGATTTGTTTAGTCAATGGGATTTGAATTAATCCATAATCAGAGGATCGCTCTCCATGGCTTGTTGAATTACTTTTCAAGGATCGATGAGCTTTAATATCACTGTACTTTGTCTAGTGTGTAGGTTACGAATATTTGATGGGTTGGTTCTGGGTTTTAAGTGTTAATCGCTAATTATCATTTGAATTATTTTGTTTTCATTTGATTTATTGGAGAATTTAGTTATTGAAGTAAAGAGTGATGGAGATTTTGGGTAGTGAAGATATTGAATTGATAATTAATTCAAGTATTTTTTACATATTATTGAAGTAAAAAATTAATTGATTAAAAAAATAAATTTAATGGTCAATAGAAATTTTTTATAATTGAGGTAAAGTATCCAGTAGTTGAACAAGTTTTAAAGTAAAACGTATTTGACCCTACTTTTAATACATAAAGATGTAATTATTAGTTAAAATTAGTGACTTTCATGAAAATATAAACAATTTTGAATTGATTGAAGCGCAAAATAACAAAGATAATTGATTATTTATATTTTGACAACGTTTTTAAAAAAGACTATGAAAGGAGTAGTTGAACAATCAATTTTGACAAGCCGCAGTAGTTGAACACTCTGGGAGCAATAGTTGAACTAATAAAATATATGGCAATATGCACACCAAAAATTTTCAACGTTTTATTGAAATATCAAAAGAAATATAACATATTATTGAATAATATTAAAAATAATACTGTGAATATTTAATATGTTCATTTAAAAATGATAAATATTTGTATTTAATTTTTTAATTACATTTTTTATGAATGACAAAGCAAATTTTCAATTATAAATCAAAAAAACTCAATTCAAAACGTTCAATAATTTTTAACTACACTAATTTTTAGTCATAAAACTTATTTAAATTAGAGTAATTAATACAAATGACAATGCTGATCACTAGTCTATAAACCTATTAGAGGTTATAGTGCTGTTAAAATTATACGGCCTCAGCCTGTTCAAGTTCTAGGTACCGCTTTGAAAATTTGGAGGTATAGTTGAACGCTAAAATTTAATATAAAAATTATAGTTTATGTCTTTGCAAAAAATATATGTTATTTAGAAAAGACTATTTCTAAAAGATGATGTACCGTTTTTTTGACTGATTGGTCAGTTTACTATTTAGTACCTTTTTCATGAAAAAAATAGCATTTATCGGCGATTCTCGACATGTCAACTTTTAAGTTAATAAAAATATAATTGAAAAAACTTACAGAAATCAATTACTGTATCATTTAATAATTATTATATGTGCATATTACTCATAATAAATTTACGGATTTTTTATTATAATAATTCGAAAAGTCTGTTCAAGTACTAGTTTCATTTTTATAAGTGTTCAAGTACTGGGTACTTTACCTTAAAAATTTAATTTAATAGTTATAATCAAAAATTTAAATTAAAGATCAATGGATATAGCAGTGCAATAAAAAATCAAAGAAATATTCCACATCTCTGGATGCTAATATCGGATTTAAAAATAATAATTACAATAAAAAAATGTAATCTGAAAAAACGTAAATATTTGAATAAAAGTGTATTTATTTGTAAGTAAAAATCTTTGGTAGATAAATTAAAGTAGCGAAAAAAAGAAATAGTCTGGTGAATGTAATTAAACTTTATATAATCCAGAGTTTAAAAATTTAATCTAAAGTAGCAGGTCCTTTATATGCGGCCTGAAAAATGTTTATGAGAAGGTTGCGTGTGTACATAGAGTAGTCCCGTTAGCAGATGGCAGGGCTCAGTCGCGAGTAGAGTGAAGGGAGCAGGAGCGTCTGACCTAACCGGCATACATCTACTGCATTTGCTCGTACATTATAAATTACAGAGTACCAGCAGGCTGCGTGCAATAAAAATGTAATTAATCTTGCTTTTGGCCTCGCTGGGACTTTATTTATTTAATTGAATGTACCTTTTCGGATAGTGGGATCCACACGAGCGAGCATCCTATCCTATCGAGTTCTATCCTATAACTTGTCTCTAAAGCCGACATTTATATATCCGGCATCAATAGAAAACGTCAGCCGTATCGGTGCGTGGGCTCGATTACCCGTACACACATTACATCGTCGGGCACATTCGCAGACTGACGATACTCGATAATGTCAATCTCACAAATATATTTATCCGACCAGCAGAATCCGAGCACTCAAAGCCTAGAGGCAACTGAAGGTAGACCTCGTAAATTCCCTCTAGTTTTCGATCAGAATAATATAAATACTCCGAACAATATCAAGCTGTATAAAGTATCCACGACCTACTACACACTGGCATGGCTTGAGAGATAAAAGCTACTGCACAATCTCCGGGCTCGAGATCGAGCATACCCAAAACCGTCTCAGATATACTCAAAAAAAAGATCCAAAATTATTGATCTGAATTTTACGATAATTTTTTTGATAAAAAATAGTTCTATTATAATCAGATGAAAATGATTGCTTTTTAACTTTTTTTTAAATTGACAAACAATTTCTTAGCTCAATTTTTCTGCTTGATTAAAAATTTATATCAAATCAAGTTAATTTTTCATCAGTTCAAAAAACCATCAGAAGTTATTTTCGAAAAAATATCCAAAATTATTGATCTGAATTTTACGATAATTTTTTTGATAAAAAATAGAGTTCTATTTTAATCAAATAAAAATTACTGCTTTTTAATTTTTTTTAAATTGACAAACAATTTCTTATCTCAATTTTCTTGCTTGATTAAAAATTTATATCAAATCAAGTTAATTTTTCATCAATTCAGAAAACCAAAAGTTATTCTCGAATTAATTGTATCTTGTAATCCATTGAATTTAGAAAAAAAAATTTTGGAACTAAAGTTGTAATTAAAAGTTTCATCTTTCCAATAAAAATTGATCGGTTCAAAAATTTCAATTATCTTAAAAGTTATGGCTAATTACAGAAAAAAACAGAGTATTAAAAAAATTTTCAAAAAAATAATTTTATCAGATGAAAATACCTTCTTATTATCTCCAATCCCAGACCAAATTCGCCAACTCACTTATCTTCATTCGATTAATTCCATTCGTGAAAAATAAACAAAAAATTTTTCTTTTTCCCAGATACCCAGCGCTACTAAACCAGCTCGAAAATACAGCAGAGATACTCGGATAAAATGATATTTAATGACTCTGTGATTCAGGTAATCCCTTCTCCCTCTCTCTGATATACGAACACGTGGGCGGTGGTGTAACAACATATTAAAACACAGACATGGAGGCATTAAAAGTAGTGTATCGATGAATCGGGAATGGTTTGGATACATATGTTGCACCGATGTTTACCGTCGCCTACAGCAGTGCCAGTGGAAGTACTGAATCGTGATCCAGTTCAGCTCGGGCTGGTGGACCCCAATAGAATGCAGTTACTGGTAACTGGTAACTAGTAACCGGAATACATGTAACGGGCGTACGTATGCATGAGGGGTGGGTTCTGATATACTCTGTTTATTTACATACCTGGTTCATGTGTTCTCGTTACGGAGCATGGTCCCAACAGGCTTTGAAGATCCGGCATGATTATACATTTTATGGCCGCGCTTTTTGCTCGCCCTGCAACAGAATGTTCCGTTCATATATACATACATATATACATATACATATATATTATATAGAAAGCAGAGAGTACGCCACGCCACGGCTTATTGAGTAATCCTTTATTCGTTCGATTTAACGATCTACATAAAGAAGCACGCGGTAAACGAGATTAAAAACTCGCAAATTATTTAAAACTATCGTCCCTCGGCTGCGGTAGTACCTACGGGGTTTATTCATTCAGGAACCTTTATTGCCTAACTGTGGACCGTGGACTGGGAATTTAATTCATGGTTTCATTCGGGAGTGGGACGATAGGACGCAAACGACGCAAAGGTTTATTCCAATGAGTTTTCATAATAATTTAAAAGATTGAGCGGTTGTTGTTGTTGTTGTTATCTTACGGCAAAACGATACCGGGAACCGGGAACGTGGTTACTTTTCGATTTACCTCGACTTTTTCACGGGTCTGACAACCGCCTCGTCTCTACCCGCCGCCTCGTAATTAAAGTCCGCGGGAACTTAGATTGGAACGAATTTCGAAGTAGCGCTTCGACGGATAAACGAGTCCCCGAGACTGAGACTGAGAATAACGGAGAGGAGAAAAGCACAGGGTATATAGTTTCGGAGACGATGCAATTCACTGTCAGCTACACTTTGTTTTTTATGTATATCCCTTTAGATTTTAGTTTTTAAAAGTTTGTTGTCCCGAGATTTTTCGAGAAAATTTAAATTATTTCTGACGTTGTAAACTTTTTTTGTCGGAAAAATGAGGAAATTGAAAGACACGAGGAAGAAATAATATTAATTGCTTTTATTATTAATATTAATATTTATTTCAGGTATTAAAAATTTGTAAAGATCGATTGTGAACAATTATCACATTCAAATAAAATTTTTAAGTTATAATAAGTTGTTAGAATTTAAAATTAAAAATTTTGGACAAAATATTATTAATGATACGAAAAATTCATAAGAGACTTTTTTTTTAGGAAATTAAATTTTCTCCTTATGAATTTTTCCATATCTCTTATTGTTTACCCAAAAATTTAACTTTTTTTTAAAACAATCATTAATAATTGAGAATCAATTGAAAATTTTTATCCAAATAAGAAATTTACCACTCAAAAATTACTAACCATAAATATTAAAATTATTAACGTCTGTATCGTTATTTTCTTATTATATAGACCAGAGCACGAGAAAGATTTTTGAACATTTTCATTTCCATCATTGTTATTATTACTTTTATAGCTTCTCTTTCCGTTCTTCTCTTTGTAAAGTTGGATAAAAGATAGAAGAAAAAATGTATATGTATATCTATATATTTCGATTTCCGTTTCGATGAAAGTAGTCACGAGGACTGGAGTACTTATGCCAACATTTCCTGTACCATTATAGGTTCTGGCTAGCGCATCCGGCGCGTCTGGCTCGCCTACGACCACCTAATTGACCGTACGTGGAGAGAATTTTTACGAATGAAACGTTCCCTAAGTCGTGGCACTAAACCGAAAAACAAAAAGTTTATGTATACATGGGATTCAAAAGGAGATTCTTGAAAGAAGTATCGGAAAATAAAATGGGATTCGGTAATGGAGGAACGATTTAATACTAGAACTTTCGGGACAGTTAACGCTAATGTACGAGCAGTAATGCAAGGACTCGGTCACCTCGATTCTCGATAAGTATATAATAGTGTCAGGGCATTCACAGAGATGGAGATGGAGATGGCGATGGAGATTACTAATAAAGATAAAGAAGGTGACGGAGGAATAAAAGTGAATAAGAAGAAAGGACAGAGGGGATGTGGAAGGAGAGTGAAAAGGAAGGGTTGCTAGTGCCACTGCCTTGGCGACGAATTCTCGGCTTTCAGAAAGCTAAAATTCTAAATTGCCCCTTCTGGCATAATTTGCATTTTGCGTTTTGAGAAAGCAGTTTTCCCTAAATTTATTCGAGGAGTACGCCTGTTGAAATGTCAGCTGGGGTAGCACTACGCTGTCCTCGTCCTCGGCTCTGGCGACACACCAACTTTCACAACTTGAAATACACTAATGCTCAAATTCCTTCGTATATACATTCATAGATATATACACTCCACATAAAGACGCCTCTTTAAATTCATGCTTCTTGTCGTTTTGTCGGATACCACAGAGATGCATAGATTCATACCAATTTACATGTCGCTGAATTTAATTTCACATGTTACGGCGATTATAAATACCTTATGTGGGTGAAGTCTTTATCCGAGGACAGATAAAAAATAAACTTGATTGAAAAGAAAAATTTTCGAATTAAGAACATCATTTGGAGTAGCTTGCACTGATAAAAAATTTAACTTGACTCAAGAGCAAGAATCTTGAACCAAGAACACCATTTTGGAAAAGATGAATTTCTTGAAGCAAAAAGAAAAATTTTTAAACCAAGAAAATTTTTTCGAATCTAGAATTTTTCCTCTTGACTCAAGAACTTTTCCTCTTGGTTCAAGAAATTCATTTTCTTCAAAATCGTGTTCTTGGTTCAAGATTCTTGCTCTTGAGTCAAGTTAAATTTTCTTCAATCTAGAATAATTTCGTAGATCAATAATTTTTCCACTTGATTCAAAATGATCAAATTTTTTGAAATGATGATTAAAGATCAAGAATTTTCATCTTGAATTAAGCTTAATTTTTTATCAGTAAATCATTTTTTTAAAATCGTAAAATATTAATATTTTTATCGTTCAATTTCGATGTTTTGAGTCTAGTAAAACAATTTTTTTTATTAACCCTCGAAGTACACACTTCCGAACAGAACTTTAGAGTACACATGGGATCAAATTGACCCCACATGACTTTTGAAGAATTATCTCAGAAACTATGCATTTTATCGGAATTCAGATTATTACATTTTTGGTAGGTAAAACAATGCTCTTTTGAATACAATCATTATTATTCTGAATTAAATTGTTTTAAATGCTGAAAAAATTAAATAAAAACGAACCTGTTTTCGAGAAATATTTTAGAATAAAAAAAATTCTGAGGTCAAAATGACCCTCAGTGTACTCCTAGGGTTAATATATAAATAAAAATTTACGAGACTTAAACTAAAAAAAAAAGATTTTATAGCAAAAAAAAAAGTTACTTTTTTAGACTTTATGAATTTCCTAACATCTTGACCTCCATTCTTAAATTTAACTTCTAAAAAAATTCCTTGATAATTAATACATAAAAAAATCAATTTTCTAAATTCAATAGTGCCTTAATGACAGCAAGTTCAAAACAGGTCAATATAATTTATATAAAACAATAAATAATGGTGTAGGTGTTCATGTACACAGACAATCTCCTAATACATCAATCCAGCTGGCTTACTCTTTATTCTCGAGGATGTTTGTAAAATCCCTGGTCCCTTGTCGGAGCAGAAGCAACAACAAGAACTCGGGTTGCTCCTTACTCCTTTCCACTCACGTCGCCCCTTAAACGCAAGAGGTCCAACGTTTCTTATTTAATTAAACTTTGAAACAGACAGTAATGGATTTAGATATCCCGGCGTGTTTATCGAGCAACCAATAAACCCGGCGTCTGCTCCCATTATATTTTTCCTTCATTTAAATTTATTACTTTATTTATTTAAAATTAAAATTAAACATAAAAACATCGATCTACTTATCGGGATTAAGCTTGATAATAACCCACGTGAATACTTTGATAGATTTCCAATGACGTTTAAAATTTAAATAAAAACTAAAAACGTTTCATCATATTTATTTAATGGTTGGTTATTTTTAACCGTCTATTCAGAGTAAGTCACGTGCAAATAATTGACGGGTTACACGTGGTTTAATAAATCATGCGTATTACTAATGAAAATTCAATCCATTTTATTTTATTGCCAGAGAAAAAAAATAAAACGCGGTATTTGTTTTCGGTTTTAAATATTTTATACCCGTAAAGTGATTAAATGCTATTGTTTTTTTTATTTATCTACTCAGTATTTATGTTTGTAAATGTATCGCAAATAAATTCACAAGTACTCTACTGAAAAAATAAATAAAATAAAATAAAATGAAGTTGAATAAAAAAAGGATAACAACGAGCGCGTTAATGTCATTTGAAAGCTTTTGAAATTTGACTTTAAAACGTCTTGCATTAATTAATTCTTCGTCTCTCTTTTCCGCGAAGCTGAGAAACTTTTACACTTTTCTTTGGCTATTGAAAATTATGCTACAAAAATTTTCAATTTAATATTGTGTGTAATAAATTATTTATTTAAATTCTGTTGTGTAACAGAATTACGAATTGGATTTACGAGAATGAATGAATAAAATTGTGTCAGTGATTTTCAGAGATTGCATGCATAACCGCGGATTAATAATAATAATAATGACAATTGAAATATGTAATACTATATCGGTTGCATTATAAAGTGTCAGATGCAGGCGCACTTGGTATTTATAGATAGAATAGACTACATAAGGAAACAAAAAGTTTAATTACTGTAAAAGTATATCGATTAGACAACAAATGTGTCAGTGGCATTACTTAATAGTTTAGAAAATAAATATAAAAGTTTCCTGGAGTTTCCTCCTTGTCACACTGCTCTGTTTAACTCTCGAATAATTTCCTTGTGCTCCGGGTAATTAATTTGCCTAGCACACAAGCGTCAGACCGCGAGAAAGTAAACGGAGCGTCACGATACAGATCTAAAAGCTTTTTCTGCCATTATAAAATAAAATTATATAAAAAAAATAAAGAAACTTAACGGTAAGGGAGTAGATAAAGCCGCGGGCTACGGGATAAAGAGTTTTTACTTTTCGTTGAGAAAACTTTTTTCTTCCCTTTACACATTTTTACTTTTATTTTTCTAAGCTGTATACTTATTTTTACTTGTGTAAACTTGCAAATGTGATGTAAACGTGACCAAAGTACAAAGAATTTACTTTTTAAAAGCTCACTGTTATTAAAATATTTTTATTTGGTACTATTAAGACCAAAAATTTCAAGCTTTTAAAATATTTTTGGATTTATATGTTATAAAATTTTTACAAAAAGTGCAAAAAAAATTCTGATTCAAAATGAATTTAAGATTGAAATTCATATTTTAACACAAATATGAATTAGTTTTGAAATTAATTTAAATTTGCATATATGTATATTTTGCAAAATATTTATAAAATTTATCCTAAATATTCTTTAGTCTTTATTAAAATTCTGAAGCAGGACCACAAGCGTGCTAATTTCTATCTACAAATCAATTACAAGTTTGCATTGATCTCAAAAATAATTCATATTTGTGTCAAAATATGAATTTCAATCTTAAATTCATTTTGAATCAGAATTTTTTTTGCACGAGAAGTATAATTATTTAAAATTTTTAGTGTTGAAAAATATTTTTTCTAGAAAAAAAGATTTTGAATCAAGCAAAAAAATTCTTGAATAATTTAAAATTTACTCGAGTAAAAAAAAATTTAAGTCAATAAATTTTAGCTTACAATCTATTTCTAAAAAGCAAACATTTTCCAACCAAATCCATCTTTCATTTTCAGAGTATTTGACCAAATACCAGTACACTTACTCTCGACCACCGATTTCAAAAGTTAAATATTTAATATCACCCTAAGTACAAAGTTTCCTAAAAAAGTTCAATGAATAACAAACAAAGTACACAACAAGCTGTAACATGAACTCGATGGCCGACATCTCTCGAAGTTCGTTTACCCATAAAACACGTCGTAGTTGATACAAAATTATCATATAGACACATATAGCTTCATTATACGTATACGTATGACATGATATCACATCACCTCTTGATCTCTGTGTTGCGATAGGACATAGCCGCGTTTTGAGGTTCTCTTCTTGTCCTCTGGTCCTCTTCAGAATTATATCAATAGACATTAAAATTACCTAGCGAATGCGAACACATGCTCGGTCGAAATAACACGGTAACGAACGAGCTGCCAGAGAGCAGAACAGAAGCGGGTCAAAAAGACACTGAGAGAATGATAGTAAAGAGGACATTGTCCAGGGTATTACAAAGTTCCACTGGACGGCAAGAGCGAGTTTAAGCCACGTACATGTTATATATACTCACTTCCTGTTCATTCTCCATTCTCGATTCTCCAACATCTACCATCTACCATCCACCATCCAGGATCTACACAGAGATGCCAACTGTGTAAGTGTTGTTGTAGCAGTGTGTAGTACTTAGAGACCTGTAACCATCCCACAAGGCCACTCTGCTCTCCGTCAACACTCACACCACTCGGTCATCTACCTCCCACCGATATGCGACCAATACTATTACATCCTCAAGCATCCAATACAAGGGTGCTGTGCTGCGTTCCATCGTGTCACAAGTACGCACACAAGTGACATCCTCGGTCTACCTGGTAAGGGTAGTCTGGTAAGGGACGTGAGGGGATTATGCCTGCGAGTAGTTGTGGTGCACTTGCATGCATACATATTGATGTTCATGCATACTTCTATACCTATACCTGTTGTTATGTGTCACGGACATAATGTACCTGCTCAAATGCATCCACGATCTATACCAAAGTCTAGAGTTAGAGAAATTCTGGTTCTGCTGGTAATAATGATGATAATAATAATAATAATAATAATAATAATAGTAATGGTGATAATAATGTAAGAGAAGGATAAAGAGAGTACGCGGGCAAGTAGCGTACAATTGTATCTTAAGCGGAAGCTGCCAGCTGGCATTGTTTCATCACGCCGCTTGACGTTTGACGTTGCTGCGATACCGACGTTTCCTTCGCGCTCTAGCTTCCGAAGCTTCTCAAAGCTCTCTTTGCTATTATATTCCATACACAGGCTGTGTTTCAACTTGTGGCTTATTATTTTAGTTTTGTCCTACGCTTGCAAATAAATTCTGGTAATATTGATTGTTATTATTTTGTATTTTGAGGTAAATTACGAGAAATGGGTGTTGGTATTGTATTTTTAGAGGAAAAATTTTATAAAGATTCTTTTAAGAAATATTATTTTGATAGAAACTATTTTAGAACTGATTGTCTTGCTTCAAGAATTTTTTGTCTTCAATTCTAACTCTTGAATTGGAAATTTGTCTATTCGGTCGATAAATATTGTCACTTTAATCAAGATAACTTTTTTTTTTAGTCAGTACACTGATAGAAGGATTTGTTTATAGTTAACAATATTTTTTAATATTTGCAAATCATTTATCAGAGAACATTTAATAATGAATATCAGATTTATTAAATACAAACAAATCATTTTAAATACTAAGAAATATTTGATACTAAAAAGTGGTCTCTAATAAATGATTTATTAATTATTAACAAATATTTTTTAATACAAATAAATCCTTCTATCAGTGTACAAAAAATTCTTTAACCAACAATAATTATTAGAAATTAAATTTATTTATCTTTGAAAAGATTTAGAATTTAAGCTCAAGCAAAAATTTCTTTAGTATAAGTATCAAAAAAATAAAAGAAATTGTCACTTTAAAATATTTAAAATTTTCGATGACAGAATTAAAGTAGCAGAAATTCGATAATTTGTTCATTTAATTTAAACGAAATTCTTAAAATAAAATGGTAATATATTGTACCAACTTTTCCGCATATTTTAATTCAAGAGTAAGAAATTCTTGAGCTACTTATAAGTGTGTATTGTTTGAAAACAGTAAAGTGCTTCGTTAGAGTAAAATTCTTCTGTATAATTTCCTGCTTATTCAATAATTTTAATTTATTAATTAAAAAATGAACTTTTTGAATTACAAGAACTAAATTTCTTGCAGCAAGTTACGTTTTTGAATGTATATAGTCCAAATAGTGCTCCCTTTAGTTTCTATTATGTGTCGAGTCGTCTCCAATGGACTCTGTCTGAGTTGGCATGATGGGGTGAAATCGGTGAGCACGCGTAACGCATAATTTAATTTCTGCCCGAAATGTCAATAACCACATCGAAGCATCCCCTGTACCAGAATGATGTGCATGAGTGTTAGATATAGATATATAGATGTGTGTGTCTATATGAATGTTGAATCTACAGGAAGTGAGAAAGAGCGAGAATCGACAAGCATGACCGGTTGGTTGGCTGTTTCGATGGTCACTGGCGTACCCGTTTGCGCGTAGCCTGCCCGCCGAATTTAACAAAGTTAGCAAACAACTCGTTTAACGAAATTAAGGCCCGAAACGACGCTTAAATTCAGAGAAACCAAATTACGCGTACCGTAAAGAGACTAAGAGTAGAAGAGCCAGAGACCAGTATATGTATATTGTATATATTGTATGTACTAGAGCAAACCCACCACCGACCGGGATGTAATGTGCTTACAAGTCTCGTTGTCATCCTGTAAACTGTACCTACTGCTCCCAAATCCACTCTGTCTAATCTACACTTTGCTCTACCCTGCTCGAGCGGATCATTTACATAGATGTTTAATATGCTTCCGAGTCACGCTTTTTATTAAAATTCAATTTACAATTTACACGGGAATTAATCGCCAATGAATCTCAAAACTTTATTTTACATTTTTCGCCCGATTTATTTTCATCACTAGTCTGCCAATTTAAAAACAATTCGAAATCACGAAGCAATTAAACCAGGTAATTAGGAGAAAAAGAGATGTTGTGATAGTCCAATCATTATTAGTACCAATTCAGTTAAATTTTATGGATTTTTTATTTAAAAAAAATAAATTGAAATTCTGAATAATTTTAATTGATTGAAAGTTTTTTTTAAATATTTCCACACTTAAATTGTGTTCTTTTAATTGAATTATTGAAAAATTTTAAATTAATAAAATTTGCTGATAAAAATGAGTAATTATTTATTTTTTTTTTTTTTTTTTTCAATTTCAAATATCATGAAGCACAATGTGAATACAAGCACGTATGTATGCATCCTATACTGTAGATTAAATCCAGTGAAACATTTCAAACTTTGTGTAGGACAGAAATGAACATACGGACGATAATACTATATTCATTAATTGTAAATATTATCAATTATAATCATCTGTACATAATTATTCTCTCTCACCTGAATTCCAAACTTCTCGCTCTCTCTCTCTTTGTTATTTGGTCAACTGGGGCAACGAATATTTCACAGTGACCCCGCTCCTTCGCAAAACAAGTATACGGTAGATGATAGATGATAAATGATAGATAAACTGAATTAAATTCAGCACAATGTCGAATAGCTTAAGTGGAAAACACTCAGCGTAGTACCGAATACATCCGAATTCGATTAATTTTTGTGTTTATAATTGAAAAAAAAAAGTCTTAATCCAAGTTTACTCAAACAAGGAAAAATTTGATTTGATATTTATACCTTACACGATATTTTATAATTCAATGATTCCAGTTCCCAGCTGGATTTACATTCCGTCGGAAATTACTAGTAAATTTAAAATCCAATAATAACAATAATAAAACAACAAATTTATCTATTTATCGTGATTATCCGAAATTGGATTAAAAATAAGGCACTGTAACTTTAGCTATACCTGTAAATGGAGCTTAAACTGGAATTGTTCGAAAATATCAGAGCATCGATATGAGAAGGCATAAATTATTCTGGTACGAACAGAACGTTATAACACCCATTGAGACTTCCATTGTACTTGACCACGGAGTGTAGTATGTATATTGGTCGGTTCACTTATGCTACCGTGAACTAGTGAGCTATCGTGAATACTAGACTCACAAGAGGCACACCAGTAGATGATCAAACCTACGGATGCGTACCGATATCTGAGAGAGAGAGCTCATATTCAGAGAGAGAAAATCGACCAAGACAAAGATATACCTCTACTAGTGCAAGCGAACCGTTGACAGCCAACGTGTTATTATTACCCGCTGGCAATAATCGATACCACACCTCGATATACCCCGGAGATTATAACGAGAAATTCACTGTTACTACTTTTCTGCCGGTACTTTGCAGTAGGATGTAATGATTCTTGTTTTAATTAAAAATTTGGCAGTTAAGTAGTTTCACGGTCCATAATATGAACTTTAATGTATAAAAATGATTTTTTGAATAACATATTTTTTTTTGAGTTCATCAAAAAGAGAATAATTAAAAAACATTTTTTTTTTTATGTAAATCGTTTGTTTTGACATGAAAAAAAATTTAATAAATTTTTAATTCTATGTGGATATATTTTATTAACGATTTTTGAACGATTAAAATTTTTGTTAACATTAAAAGCTTTAAATTAATTAAAAATCTTATGTTTGGAAATTTACTAAGTATTTATTCAATTATTTAATGTTAAAAAATTGTTTATTCATAGTTAATAAAGCTTTCTAAATTTTTCTTAAAAATCATAGAATAAAAATTGAGAAAAATGATATTTCTTAATTGTATAAAATTAGGTTAAATATGTAATATGATAATAATAATGATGTTAAATTTTAATTAACCAACTTTGTTGACATGAAAAATCATTAACTGTCAGATATAATATAAACACCGTGGCTAGTTAATTAAATAAAGGTTTGTGCATCATGAAAGGCAATAACGGTGACCTTTAGTATATGATATATCGCACGTGCAATCCCGCGAGCACATTAAATTCAAGGGTTACGTTTCTGAAAAGACAGCTCGCAATGTTAACAAGGTACAATTGCCACGGTTAGTGTCTCCATAAAGTGCGCAACCTGGAAGCAATTTATACTTCCATAAACTTACGAATAATACGTCGTCAAACGGCAAATATATGGTAAATATAACCCGCCCTTACTAAATATTATATTCTTCCGAGTGTATTATAAAGTATATAAAGTACAGAGTATAAATTTATGTCCCGAGCCAAACAATGATAAATTTATATCCCGAGTATGACTGGGATTTATTCGTTTTGCGAGTGAAGGAGTTTAAAAAAAGCTTCCGTCGAACCGTTAAATAATTACAGCGCGAGTATGGAATAATGTTCAGTGATGGAGACTGTTGGGAAAAAGGCGTCAAAGCCTCTGAAGTAAGAGCGGTGGAAAAAATAAAATAAAAAAAAGTATTGACGAGCACAACTATTAGTGAACGATGTAATATTGGAAAATCAATGTGTACTGCGTCCCGACAAAGCTACTGGTTAAATGACAGAGGAAAGAACGAGTTTAATCCAGGAGAATAAAAAAAATATTATAAATAATGCTAGCTTCAAAGCTAACACTAGACCGATATCAAAGTTATCGGTTTACCTCCCTCTGTGGATTAAATTACTTATTATTCAATAACAAATGCTCCAGACATTTTTGATTTTTGTTTCTATATTATGAAACAACCAAACAATGCTTTGAGTGGTTTATTTTGTATTGCGCCCTCTAACAAGAGTTTCTATTCTCGAACATGTACTTTACTTGAGATTTATTTTTACAAACTCTCTGTAAGACATTTTTAGATCGATAATTGCGCGAAGTAATCTGAATATGTTTTATTTGTTACATAATATTTTTTTTACCTTTTTGAAAAAAATTTTTAAAATGTTAAAAATATTTTGTTCTTTTTTTGAAATTAAATTTTATAAATATCAAGAGGTTAATTTAAATAATTTTTTATATTAAAATAATTTATTTTAACAAATTTTTGTCTAAATTTGACAATTTAAAATGTGGCCAAATTTTTAATTTTAAACCAAAAAGATTGTTTTTAAAAATTTTACTGTCTTAAATTAAGGATAAAAATTCTCTTACCAAATAAAATTTATCTAAGCCAAGAAAACTCTCTTGGTTAAGAAACTTTGCTGGTTCTTTCAAGACAAAAAAATTTTTTTCTCTTCAAGTTAAATTGTTTTCATCAGTATAAAGTTTTTCCCCTAGTGTCTAAAAATAGAAGATTAAAATTTAGTCTGAACATCAAACCTCTTCCTTACCACACCAAACTACCAAAGTAATATCAATTATAAATTACTAGCCAATAGTAATGTAGATGAAAACTTGTATTTGATAAGCAATATAGAGTTTGGGGAAGCGTAAATGGGAAAGAGAAAGAGGCGGTAGGGTATGCATGACATCAAGATCAGTAATTATGTTAAGTATACCAAAGCATGCAAACTATGTGAAGCCAAACTACCGCACAAGGATTCGACGAGTATATAATATCTATGCATGGATGTATATAACAAGGACAGGTCGGTACAGAAGCATATTGGTAACTGGCCTATAACGTAATTCTGTTAGGGAGTAGTGCAGCCACCCCTGTGATCAGCCAGTAACTAACTATGTCTCGGTAACAAACACAGCCACTGGCTTTCTAGGCATCGGAAACCACATCTTCCCATCACTCTAAATGCACTCTGATTTTAGCTAACTAAATGCCCATAGTACCCCAAACTTTTAGCTGTTTACTTTTTACTCTCTCAATATAATATATAATACATTGAACCAATTAATAAAGTACCTTATTAATGAACCCAATTCCTGCGTTCCCTTTTTGTCTTCCGATGTATAATTAAGGAATTACTGGGAGATTATCGTCATTACAAACTCTCTTCTCGGTTTAGTTTCAGAAGCTCCCTTATATTCCCTGTTATCTTTACCCAGAAACTGCGCTTGGGATCGGGATTCTCGAGTCTCGTTATACATCCTGCTGAGATTTTAATTACAACAGGCTTTATCCTTTACACACTCATTTTCGATGTAACTTCACAAGACACCCGCTTTGCTTGATTGTTTTGCAAGCTACATCTCTCGGATTCACTCCAGATGTTATGGTTAACCGTTCGTTCATCTGCTGTTAATTTTATTTCTATAATAATATTATTGAATTAAAATTTATACAAATTTTTTAATTAATGCGAAATAAATGTATTTTAAAATAAACGAAAATAAAGTTAGCCGACATTTCAAAATTTTTAGAAATTTTTTTTTGAAAACATTTCATTTAAAAAATTAAAAAAAAAATTTCACATGTAAAAAATTTGAAAAACTATAAGTGCAATTTTTTAGAAATATCTTTTTAGTTGTAATTTAATTAATAAAAAAAATCAAAAATTTTTAGACTTCTGCTAACTTCAGTGTCATTTAAAATAAGTCATTTTTTCAGCATTTTTTTAGTTGTTGTAAAAAAATAATTAATGATGACACATTTTAAATTAAAAAAAAAAAATAATGATTTAAGTTTTTTTATGTACATGAAACATGATAAATTTGGTCAATAAAAAACAAAATCATAAACGACAAACATTTTTCGTGAGTAAATAAAAAAAAAGATATAATATTTATGACCGAAATTCATGGAGTTTAATTTTTCGAAGGTAAATAAAATATTATTTGTCACCGAAAAGCGATTAAACAATTTCACAATTAACTGGGCAATAACGGGTCTATTGACTTCAGTCTATCGAGTAAAAACAACGGTAAAAATTTATAGAGTTGAATAAAATTCAGTGCGGTGGATAAAGTGAATGAAAAAGTTTGGTTTAATTTTCAGCGACCGCAAATCCACAAGCTGACATTCGAAATAACCAGGCATCATATGTATTGTAATATAATTTAAAATGGAAAAAAAAAATGTGAATGATACGTCGAAAATTTACGATTTGAAGAGTGATAATATGGCCGCAGACGTCCGGGTTTCGTGACAAGCGAGCCGTTATTTTAATACGGGTTCGTTGTCGACGAAACCTGCACGATCTGTAACCGCTTCGACGATTCAGCATTCATCGTAATCTGTTTTGGTTAAATGATTAAAGTTATAATTCTAATTAATATTAATATTTAGAATACTTAATTAATTGAGGTAAAAATTGTACCACGGGAAAAATAAATAACGCCAACACTTGCAATTTTTATCCATCACTTGAAATTTAAATGAAAAATAATAAACAGCTGGGTAATATCAATTTAACTCCAGACGAAAGAAAATCAACAAGATAGCAAAGTTCTCTTCTTCTCTCATCCTTAATGGAGTGCAGCTGAAAAATAAACAATACCGAAGATAAAATTATCACATGAAAAATGTGAATAAGCTTCAGCTTCAGCTATCAAGGAAAAAAGTTTTAAAATGTTCCCGGAAAAAATCACTGCCCGGGTTGATTAATATTAATATTTTTTACACCCAATGAAAAATGATCCGCTTCACAGCGTCATGTACCTCGTGCATCACTGGCTTACAAACAATTTTAACTAAATCGACAGCGGTGTCCATCCTGCAACAAGATTCACCGCGTCCAACAATCAATTAATATACCCACGCACGATTCATTATATTTATAAATTTATTGTTGAAGTAATAATAATTAATAACTTTTTCAAAGAGAATCCTCAGGCTTTGTTTTATCAAAAATAATATTTATGCAGAAATTTATTTTATAAAAAAAAAAATTATTTTACTAAAAAATAAAAAAATTTTCTGGCAAAAATAATTATTAGTATTTCAATTAATTTAATATTTTTTCAACAAATAAATTGAACTAGTTTTTATATTTATTATTAATTGAAATTTTGACTTGTTAAATTTTTAACTAATCGTTTTTTTATAAAAATCTAACTTTTTTTTTTACAAAAAAAATCCAAACTACATGCCATGTTCTAAAACTCTCCAGACAAAAAGTCGACCGTACTTCGACCCTCAAAAGTCTTCTAATAAAACAACAATTAGAGAACCTCTCGACAAGGATAAACCAAACCAGAAATTACCTTAAACACTGATCCGTAGCTAACAACATTACAACAATTACAGTAAATTAAAACGAACGAACACACGATAACTGAATCCGGTAAATTAATGATAGCGTAACCACATGCGTGATATGAGTTAGCTGTAAGAGGTTCTACACACACAGCCGAGTAGATCCCTCTACTCGCTCACCCGATTAGCTTGTCTAACCCAAGATGCCAGTAAATGCCAGTAAATGCCTTTACTTGGAATTGTCCCACTCAAGTGGCTTTACCTCACTAGCTAGGCAACTACTTCTTACATATATTTACCCACATATACCTATATATGTATAAGAAGACCGTAGCGAATGGGCATCATCACTCGAGGTATGCTTAAAGGTTGACTTAACTCGAGATTAACTTACTGAGGTTAATTCACTTGCCAAGTAGTCAACTCTGGGTTGCTAACGCCGCGAGGTCTTATCAGTATTACTCATACTCATACTCACACTCACGCTTAGCTATATTAATATATCATAGTATGTAAGTGTATGCACGTAGATGTATAATACTTGCTTGGCATTACCTTGCTCAACATTTCTAGTCTATTACTACTACACGCTACACGATACAGTACAGGCTTCTTAGCTTTGGCTCCTGGTTCTTGCTCGAGTCTTCTTTGCTCAGTACTACACCGGGATTGAGACAGACTGAGACTTGTAGGAAGCATACTCTTTAATTTTAGTTCGGCAAGTAAAGTACCTACGCACTCACTGAGCAAATATTTAACCAGCAGTTTCATTTCGAGATCAATAACTAGTAGGAATACCGAGAATATTTTTTTTATTCGGCTGTTACTCTTGATCTCAAACTTGATCGGAAAATAATATGTCTGGAGTTCCAGAATCTGCAATTCAGCGGTGGTATTGATTGGGATTTATTAATGTCCTTATGTATTTCTGAATAAAAATCCTTAGCTCCGTTAAATGCAAGGCTAAGAGGCGATTTTACTTTTAACTAGGGCACATTGTGACGAGCCCGCAGATTTTCCTCTTTGCGCTGGTTTTATATCGCCGGGCGTCTTTCCCAGTCCATTCTCTGAGTACCTGTACTATTCTGAGCCGTCCTCCTGTCTTCCGTCTCCCGTCTACCGGCTTCCATCTCCTGCAGACCTTTCTCTCTTCAGGAAGTTTCCCTCAACTCTGACGTAAGCAAAAGATATCGCGGTACTTAAACTCGCTGTGGATTAAGCTCGGGTTAATTTTCGAATCTTTGAGGGATAAGAAGCTGGAGAAGTTTCTGGGGCAGATATGGAGTAAACAAAAAAATTGTTGGAAATATTTGAAAACTTAGAAAAATTATAATTTTTTTTTTTTATTTTGCAAGAAATTTAATTTAACTTTTATCAATTTTTATTTCTAGTTTTAAAGAAGTATTCTAGCCTAGAAATTAAAAAAAAAGAAAATTTTTTTGATATTTTTAAAATTCAGATATTCAAGATATTTCCATCAGAATTTCTCAAAATTAAATTATTTATGAAGTTATAACTATTCAAAAGTGTTGAAATGATTTCTTAAATTTTAATAAACCGATTTACTTGAAATTTGGTATAAATTTTCTAAATATGTGCCTCTATAGCCCTTATCAGAATTAAGAAAAAATTTTTATTTTTACTCTTTCAAAAAAATTCCTAAAATTGAAAAACACGGGCGAAAATCGACATCCGTTTTCAATAATTAATTTTAAAAAAAATTTGTTTTCTTCTCTTTACTTTCCTCATTTGTAACCTTTTCATTTTGAGTTTTTTATTTTTGAAATTTTTTTGTATATTTTCAAAATATTAATGTATGGTAAAATTATTTGTTAATTTTTTATTATCGAATTTAAAAAAAAAATCCTAAATTCATACTTGTAGACTAAAATACTCCCTCAAGATTTAAAAAAAATTGTTGTCTGTATGCAGAATAATAAATAACCTGAAAATTAATTAGACGGCATTGTCTGAGAATATTCGGACGTTAATTGGGAAACGAAGATAGGGGAAAAATATCGGTGGTACTGATAGGAATGAGTTAGAGCTCTCTGATGAAGGGTGGAGGGTGCGGAAATTAAAAGTGTAAAAAATATAAACCGAATTACGTGATGTATGCAAGGGATGAAAACAGTACGTGATCTCCTCTTGCTCAGTACTCGCGGGAGTTTGAAAATTTACGGATAAATAATTGACGTGCACGTAACACGCTGGAAATCACAGGTACAGAGCTCCAGTAGTGAATCTCGGTCTCTGATACGAGCACCAGATATATTGTAGTGGCATGACGTAATGATGATTGTCTATCATCATTCGCTATAGATAATTCATTATACGTACATATTATAATATCTACGTGACTTCTGTTTTAACGCCTGCAAACCTGTTACCTGTTATGTACATTAACAGCAGATTCATCGGATATTCCCTAGATAGTAATTTCTATAATCTACGCGCAGCATTTATGCCCAAAACTAAGTGCATACTTATTATTTTCATAACTGGTTAATATCAATGCATTAACATGTGTTTTGATTGACGTAATTATGTTTGTATTTGTAAAGTGGATTAATTTTACGTTTATTAAATATAATTCTATTGAAATTGTTTCAATTTTTAAAAATATTAGTTTTTCTGAGCCACGTTTTGAACACTGGACCTTTCGATTTAGTGTAAAATTTAATTTATAAAATTAAGAGAAAAAAGAACATTTTTTTAAGTCAAATCTTACCATAAAATAAGTTTGTATTATTAAATTTGGTTACGTCAGGAAGATATTGACTAGAATTTGTCCCATTTAATTGCTTAATATTTTTTCCAATGAATTAATAATAAAATTAATTTGATAAAAGAAAAAAAATCTTGAACCCAAAACACAATTTTTAAAACTTTCATCATTTTTAATCAAACAGAAAAACTATAGACTTTAAATTTTAATTCAAAATTTTGATTCATAATTTTTAATTCATATAATGACTGTTGATTGTTAGTACAACACTTATGAAAATATTAATTGAGATCAAGTTTGTTCATTTCGATTTTATCGAGTTTATTTGATGAAAAATATTGATGAAAAAAATGAAATTAAAAAAAAATGTAAATACGATGCTTCCTCATAAATACTTGGACGTACCGAGTTGTGGAGTAAATAAAAAAAAAAATGAAAAACAAAGAAAAAACTGAAAAAGGCTGCAATAGTCACAGAGTGTTGGCTTGACCGAGTCACTGTGCTATATATCGGAATTTTAATTAAAAATGTACATAAAGCATGGAACACACTAGTATATTATAGTGTCGAATAGGCTGGGTGGAGTAGGATTCGTTTTTCGGTTGGATTGAGACGACTGGCACATGAAGGACATTCATCGGTTTCCATTGATCGGCTGATGGCCTGCACTACAATGTTACCTCTGCTCGACGTCGCTATCGCCCGAACCACCGTTATTTTATGTCTTGTCTCTTGGATGCACTCCGAGATCTATTTTTGTTCAACTTTATTCCATTTAATCAATCAACTCTTCTCTAAATATTCAATCATGGACTATAATTCTTAGATTATCTACCCGTGAAAATATTTTCACTTATGGCAATATCAGAAAATTTGATACGTTCATATAAGAAAAAAATTTTTAAAGCCACAAGAGCAAAATTAAAAAAAAAATCTAACTGAATTCGATACTTTTTCGAATTATGAAAAATTTTCAATTATTAATTTGAAGTTCAAAAAGTTCAAATATACAGCATATGTCCTGATAAGTCCATATAATGTTTGATATGAAAATTGGCAATATATAAAAATTTTTTCACGGGTATAACAAAAATTGACCCAAATTCGAAAGTAAAAAAATTAAGAATTAATATTTACTATTGATTTTTGTGAATATTAAAATTCTGATGATTGATACAAACTCTGTCAGATACCCACTCACACATACACTCCGTGCAATATATATATTATCTGGCTCAGGAAGAATGGGACACAACAGCCAGATGACAGCTCCCGTGACAGCCGCATGACGTTTGTGGGCATCCTGGTAGGCATCTAATTATCGCTCAGCGTGCATCAACCTACCACACACACCGAGTCCGTGTTGTTTTACTAAAAGGCACTGTTACTCATATTAGTACTATTCCACACAAATGCATGGATATAAAATGACGCCCGCGAACCACAATTATTCGCGACAGCGTAACTCTCGCTCAAAGAGATTCTTTTCGTATCCAGGTCGTCGAGGGCCAATTTCGCGGGCACAAATTGGGACAGACCACTAACTGAAAACTTAAATCAAGTGGTATGGTGAAAATCGATTTTTATCAACTCGCGACAAGCTTAACTCGATTGCCAGTAGTCATGTTTTTGTACCGAGATCTGGGCTAAGGCTGAATATTTTTAATACAAGTTTAAGCTCATGGCTTTTTATCTTTTGTGTAAAAGTCCTTCATTAAAAAGTTTTTTAGTTAAGAGAAAGAGTTAAATTTAAATCATTAATTTTTTGGACAAAGATTTTTAGCAAAAGTCAATTTTTCAAACAAAAAAACTAAAAATTCCAGTTTGAAAATTAAATTTTTATTAACTCTGTAAAAAGTAAATTTTAAAACTGAAAAATTACACTTGAAACTGCGAAAATGAATACTTAAAAATTTATTTCATAAAAATGTTATTCGAAATTTTTTTTTTCTAGTTTTTTTCTCAAAGTTTCTCTTATTACTGTAGAAACTGTAATTTTTCGGATGCTCTTTTTTCTGTGTAAGGTTGATCGGATAAGAACTGTAGTTAATACTATCGCTGTGCTCACTCGCTAGTATTTTCTCTCTCATAGACTGTTGCTAACTCACTTCTACTCACGGTGATTTCGTGAAAATAAATTTTTTTTTTTTTTTTAATATTTACAAAACCCTTCGTTAGAATATTTTTATGTAATTTCAATATAATCTTCAAGAAGTGATGATTTATATAAATAGAATTTTTTTTTTTTTTTAATCTTCAGTAGATTCGACAAAATTATTCCAAAAGTGTGTTCAGTTAAAATTAACGGTGCACTTTTTAATAATTATAATTTCACAAAAACTCTCCAGATTTTTTTTTCAAAAAATTTTTTATACCTAATTAATATTCAATGAAAATAAATTAAAAATTCAAACCTTTGTCTTTGAATTGCCTTTAAAGATATTTGTCTTAAAAAAAACTATCGATAAATTTCGATATTAATTATTTTTTAAGAATATCTTCAATAAAATATAAGCAAAAAATGGTCATTTTTAGCTTTACTATTTTCTTTATTAAAACATTCTCCATAATTACGTTCCTAAAGCTCATTTTTCGGTCAATCCTGAGGAGAAAGTCACGCATCAACCGTTAATAAATATTAGAGCTCTGCAAATAAATTAAATCATCATTAGGCGATCGATCCATCGACTTGGAAGCGTACAGAATAAAAGACGAAGAATAAGAAGAAGCATGTCTCTTAATACAAAACTATAAGAACGTCTATAAAAGACACTGTAAGACCTGGGTGTGGAATTGTTGTGTACCTTCCATCTACCTTTCTTCCTCCTCTCCTGCAATCCTTTTCAATCCTCGCAATTCTTTTCAATCCTCTAACGTCTAACCATGTAACGCAGCAGCGCTTGTTCTTTAGCATCATATATTATATTATTATTATTGTTATTTATTTATTGTAACACGTAAAAAGGCAGACATATAACGGACGGTGAAAACGTCAGTCGAAAAGAATGACACTCTCACTCTGACTCACACTTGCAAATATCTGGTCTCTGTCCTCTGGGTCTATCAGACTGGAGGCTCCAGTGGCGCGTGGTTATATTTTTATCCCTCATAACTGGAGCGGGGTAACACGTTGACGACACACGGCCTTATCAAACGAGCAGAGCCTTTGTCCAACTTTAATTGAAAATATTGGAATAAATTTTCCAATAGACACCCGGCCGAGAACGGACGACGCGAAACTTTGGATGCTCGATAGACCGCGACTAAATGACATACAGTACACTAAAGTACACAACTATAACGTTAAATATAGGTATGTATATTTTTACGAACACAAATAAACTCCCATCCGAGATTCAGGACTCAGCGACAGCCAAAGAAACGGAAAACTGCCTACCGGTGGATCAAAAAATAACAAAAGTCGTGATGCAAATGAAATAAAACTTTATTCTCTTGCTCTTTCCTTTTTTATTCTTTCTGTTGATTTATTTTTTTTCGTTTAACGAACGCACTGTCGAAAAAATGAAACGTCGTTCAGAGCGATTTCGAAAATATCTGAAAAAAAAAGCTAAAGAAAAAAAAAGGAATGTCCACTCAATAGGATGGACGCGAATTCGAGACAGAAATACAATATTGCGGGCGATGTCGGGAATGAGAGAGTAGAGAGTGATATGAGAGGGAGTGGAATAGAATTCTATCTCAAAACGTTGAAAATCGAGTGATCGACCGACATACATTTAAAATTTATTTTTTTTCTCATTCTTTTATGCGTACGGTGTGAAACAGCCGAAATCCATTTGTGCTCATCCGCACACTGTGTATTCATCGCTCTCCACCAAAACTTTCAATACTCGATGTTCGCTCGGCTTTTTTTCTAACTACCTTTTCACTCCTGTTCATATTTCACCAGGCAACCGTTTTATTCCACCTGAAATTCCAGTAATAACTTTACTGCATTCTTCTAAATACTGGCCCAGCTGGAAATATTAATGCAACTTTCCGAAATTTCAATCGACAAAACATCAAATTATTTCATTTGTTCTATAGATGAAATTTTAACAGTAATAAAAATGACTTTTTATTAAGTCATTTATTTAAAAAAATTTTCTCGACTTTATCTACTAGTAAATTTATTCTAAAATAATGAAAAGGATTTTTTTAAATATGCTACTTTGTCCTAAGAAAATATTTTATGTTATTCAAATAAATTTCACTGGTAGAAAAATTAACTTAATTTCAAAGAGAAAATTTTTAAGAATTAATTTATTTTGAATCAAGCAGAAATATTTTTAGAAGTTAAATTTCTTATTATCAAATATAAAATGCTGAGTTGTAGATCATAAAAATTCCACCAGTACTTTAATAAATTCATAATAAAACAAATTTTGATTCGAGAAGTAATATAAAGAGCGAGAATGCTATTCAAATTTCTTTTGTCAAATATAAAATTTATTTTTAAACAATTTTTGAAAAATGACATTAATAATAAATGATTAATCATGAATATGATAGAAATAGAGATGCATAATAATGATACTATGATAAAAAGGTATCAGTTGATTCAAAATAAAATTTGAAATCGAGTACAGTATAGTACAGTAGGGCTCATGAAGTAAATGCTGTGTTTGAGTTGACATGGACAATTTTACATGGTCAATGGTCGTATGTACAAACTCACATTTAAATGGTGTGGAGGTGTGACGAGGACAGACACTTGGTCGAGTGGTCGGGCAGTACCCGCGTGCCAAATCCACAGTAACTGCGAGTACTCGCGTGTATGTACATTGATAAAAGAGGGCAAGAGCGCGTGGCCGACTCGATAGAGCTGGAATTCAGTTTGCAAACCCCCTGGCTACCCTTCCCCACCCACATCGCACACTACTACTATTTTATTTCATTTTCTTCCCTGCTTCTCTTCCTCTATTTATATGGCCGATCATTCACTCACTCACTCACTCGATCGCTCGACGGTCTATGTCTATGTAGATATATAGGGGGAAGATCGAAAGCAATTGGTACGTAGCACGATTGCGCCTACTCTACTGTAAATATTGCTCATGCAGGGTGTCGTGGATGCTCTGGTCCATGGAAATAATCGAGCACGAGATATTGAAACGTCAAATAATACTGCCTACCTTCATCCAACTTTACTTTGTTATTATTATTATTATATTCTTGATTATTCATATGATCAGTGTATTCATATGTTTTTTCTTTTTAAATATATATCTGTATATTTTTATTTTTTAATAGTATTAAATTCTTCAGACTACTGAGATTTTCTATTTATGAGTTCACTGATAGAAAAATTAATTTTATTATATTCGAGAGAAAAAATTGTGAGTCGAGAAAATTATTTTCAATAATTTTATTGTCTTTGATCAAGAAAAAATGCAATATTATAGCTTAAGAAAATTTCTCAATTTTTTCAACAAGTTTTTCACTAATAAAAATCGAAAACAAAAAAGATCATACATTTATAATAATTATCAAGTTAAAAATTTTTTCATTTCATTAAATCGATAGTTAGAGCGTTTAATTCGTATGTATGTATTTAATATTACACAATAAAAAATTTTCCGTCATTGCGTCAAAAAACTTAATGTTAAAAATTTTTGTGTTAAATATTTAAAAGTTTTATGTGTAAATTTAAGATTTATTCTATTAAATAAACACAAAAAAGTCTTAAATATTTAACATAAAAATTTTTAACACAAAATTTTTCGACGCAATGACGCAAAATTTTTTACTGTGTGATATTATTGTAATTATGATGATTATTATTATTATTATTATCATTAATTCTTTGCAGAGTATTTGAAAAAATACTAAGTTTTTTAGAACGAAAATGGGAGACCCGCTGAAAAATTGGAGCAAATAAATTTCATGAAAAGAAAATAAAGTTTAAAATAAAAACATTTTTTATCAATTCAACTAATAGACTTCAAAAAATTAAATTTGAAATTAACGAAATTATGATTCTAGTGAAAAAATTGTTTTGCGAATTTTTTTTGGGTTCTCTACTTCTTTCCCAAATAACAACTAATGATTATATAAAATTTACTCAATCGAATGATTAAAAAAAAAAATAAACAGAACTACCAATTAAAATTCTATCATTAAATCAAGGAAATCATAACCGTAAATAGCAATTACAATGAAAATCGATGTAATTTTGGAAGATTAAAAAACGTCAGGGGTCAGGGAGTCATTCGCGGTAATTTGCATTGCTACAGAAGCAATCGCGCCTTAATTAACGGGTATTAACGAGCGGAGGCGAGGAAAATGTATTTGTAAGCCTTGTACCGGCGAATGGCGAATTGGTATTAGTGTTTGGCGGCGTCTGGCAGGTAGTGAACGCCCCAGTCCAAGTAGCGCACCCGTTCACCCGATCAGCCGCGTTATCCAAGTCGATCATTCAATTTCGCGCGGCAAATTGTCCGTGCCGGAAACTCATATCCGGGTGGTTCCGGTGCTCCCGAGTACCAATCCCCCGTCCTCCGTCTGTCCCGTCTCCGCCGACGATTCACCAGCAAGACCGTCGATGTGCAGATGAACGGCTGGAACTTGCTTCCGCTCATGATCGACAAATCGGTTTCGGTTGGCTCCCAAGAGCTCTCCCTTCGACCAACTTTTCATTGGGGAAACGAAAACTCATTTTTATTCTAAATATATATTTTATTTCATTTTAAAGATCAATTACCTTTTTTTTTTATTTAATTACTCTACAGAGTGTACTGCACACTTTCTCGAAAAATATTCCTTCCAAGAACGTTCAAACAAAGCAACTGATTTTTCCGCACGGATAAATAAAAAATGTACTCGCTGTATGCGCGATAAATTATATCGAGTTAGCGCTCTTAAGATAATTTTCTTGATAATTTTAACCTCAAATATTTATGTGATATAAATTTAAGTTTTCAGTTATAAATTGCGTACAATTAAAGAAATCGTCGACGGAGGAGGTGCTTTACTTTAGTTTGTTCTATTTTTTGACCGTATAAATTCACTAGTATAAATAAAATATCTTTTACAAATATTAAAATCACACAAAGTGCAGTAAATCTTTTAGTTAAACAATTTTCTGAATCTTTTAATTCAACTTTTGGGAGAATATTAAAGATAGAAAAAATTATAAGAAATATTTTTTGTAGAAAATTAAATTTTCTACAAATTAACTCATTATAAATTTTCCTATATCTTTTATCATAAGCCAGAATTTGAATTTAAAGTCAAAGTTTAAAACATTTTTTAAAGAATTTCTTAAAAATAATTTAAATAATTGATATTTTCTCAAGTTAAACACTAAAATGACCGTGTAAACAATCAGTCTCGCTTTCAAAGAAATTTCCAAGGCCAGACGAGTGCCCGAGCTTTCTACTTAACCAAACAAAAATTTCTAAAAGACCGTAATTTACCTTCGAAATAAATTTAAACTCCGTGACTGTAAAATGCAGTACAAAATATATTCGTAGTCGGTTAAGTGAAAAAAAAGTTTAAATTCTCGAACGGAGTGAATACAATTTAGCAGAGTGCCGTGACACTGACGCAGAAGAGAGCCATTAAAATTCGGGGAGGTGAATTTGGTGGAATAAATTCTGGAGTTTCAGCCCGGGCAGGTATTCCTATTCCAATATCTGGGAGGTACGAGCAAACAGAAGACTCTGTCCGCGTGTCTAGTCCACGGAAACTCCTCTACCTTCTCTATACTGAACTGTACTACATATAACAGTAACACCGACAGTGGAAGTCGAAAAGTTGTGCATTGTCATTGTCAGTGAATAAACGGAACCGATTGTTGCGCGATGTCGATCGACCGGTGAAAAACTTTTCCCGCTTTCAGTCCTTTCAGCTGGATTTCTTTCTTACACTTTCTTTGCTCTATTCCTGGAGTTTAAGCCAAGTGGTTCAACTCAAAGTCACTCGCTCGGTCCTTTTCTTTCGAGAAGAAAAATCTGGGCGAAAAAAAAATTTTAAATAAAAATAAAGGACTCGCGAACGCGAGCGCGGATAAAAAAGCAAAGAAGTAAGCACCAGCAAAACGTTGGAGACAAATGGCAAACGACATAGCTGGCACGTGAGTCTAGTCATATTACTTTCACCACTATGGGTAAACCCGTAAAATTGTCTATCTCCACTGAACTGCACTGGTTACTCACAACTTCTCTCTTACTCTCATGACGTCATGATATACTGGAGTTTATTTTTATATGTAATGTACTTGTTGTTTATTTTATTTTTTTTTTTTTTTTCTGATAAAATATTGCGCTGATAAAACCTTGAACACAAATTCACAACTATCAAACTTCAACGGCTTACTATCATATTTATAAATCTATTTTTAGTTTTATTCGGTGAAACTCGAGATAGAGTTTCGAATAAAGCATGAGATGGATTTCTTTTTCTTCATTTTAAAGCTAAATAAAACTCTAGACATGTGCATGCCTCTAAAAACATATTTGTGATTATGAGTCATGAGTAACATGTCATGTGTCATATATGTCATATTTAAGGACTTGAATTTATATTTATATTTATTTTTGCAATACTAAATGTGATAATTGCCAGCTGCTAATTTACATACGATAGTTTATTGCGTAAATAATGTCGTTTGATTTCATTGAAATTTTATTATATATATTTATGTATTTATGTACATTAACAAGTGCAATACTGGATCGTGATTTTATAGGTATGAGTAATATAATATAATAAATAATTTATGAAACGGCCTTTCGAAAAATACATCGGTGGTAATTGTTAGTACCGACAATCATGCGTAAATATGTTTAAATTAATTAGTTTTCATTTACTGGGAGAACTTATATGTTCGAAATTGGGTCTCGGGAATGTTTGTTGTTATTAACTGTGAATATTTACTCAGTTATTGAGCATGGAAATGTTTTTGCTGTCAGTAATTTCGATTTCCTTTGAAGTGAATGTTTTGATGGAAAATTACTCTAAAAGTCAAGTTTTTAGAGGATATGAGTGGAATTTATGATTATTTAACTGCTAAAGTTGCTAACAGGGTTATGATTGGTAATTAAATTTATTGATCGTGAAGGTTAATCGAGTATTATTAATTAGTGGATAATGAGGGAAACTATTAAAAAAATTTTGGTAATTAAATTTTATGCGGGAGGTAAACGCGAAATTAATGATTTTTTATTATGCAAAGTTGGAAAAGAAATTATTGGTCGTTAAATTTTGAATTATGAAATTATTAAATAAAAATTGATAGCAAAAGAAATTAAAAATGTTTTTAAATTAAAAATGTTGATGATTATCGAAAAGTAATTTATTTAAAATTTAATTGTATGATATTGCAAAAAAGAGCAAAATTTATTAGAAGCAAATTTTTGTAACAATTTTTTTACTTTTTTAAAAATTTTTTATCTTTATGAATCACAATTGGTAATTATGATAAATATGGACGTTATATAAATTTACAAACTAGGTTATGTAAACATCCAAAAAACGGTTTAAATTAAAAATCTCATTTTATAAATTGTAAATTTTTTTCGTACACTAAAAAAAAAATTAACTTGATTCAAGAGAAAAAAAGTTTGGAAAATCCAAAAGTGCACACCTCATAACGCTCATTCATTTTTTAAGAAAACAATTAATTGTGTAATTGATTAAAAAAAAAAAAAAAATTATAATTAAGTAATTTCTTACAGAGTATTTTTTATTTTTTTTTAAACATCGGCGCCCTTTTTTCTTGTCATAGGCGCACGCAGTCTAAAAAAATCTAGCTTGATCAAGTGGTGCCATAGTTTTTACGTGACAAATAAGAAAAGTTCGTTTGGCTTTGTACGGTTGTATCGTAGTGAATTTTAATAAAAATTCAATTAAAAAGAAAATACGCAAACTAGGCCACTGATATGAAATACGGACCCAGTTCATCGAATTCTTAAACTAATAAAAAAGGTTCGGTCTTAAAATATCAATTTATTCGGGAGTAATCGTTGGTACATCCAAAATGGGGTGACATCCGGACGTCCACGTAAAATTTTTTTCAAAACGTTTTTTTTTTTCAAAATAGCAACTTAAAATGATTTTAGAAAGTAAAAGATGGTTTAATTTAAGTGTTTTTTCGGTGTACATCTACTTATATCATTGTATAAGTGTAGTATGCTTGTGAAAGAGACATTTAAAGATCACGAAATTGCTTGAACTTGACGAGTCGAGTATAAAGCACAACCTCACGCACTTCGCGCTATGAGGCGTGCAATTCTTGAACCAAGAAAATAATTTTGAAGAGGGTAATTCTCTACAATCAAGACGAAAAATTCTTGAATCAAGTAAAATTTACTTAACCAAGTAAAAATTTTTTAATTTAAGAATTTTTTTACTCAAATCAAGAAGATGAATTTCTTCAAAATTATATACTTGATTGAAGAACATTTTTTTTTCTGTGTAGGCATAATATTTAATTTTAAATTTTAGATTTCTCAAAATTATTAATGCAATAAATTTAAATAAAAATTGAATAATAATTGAACTGAAAAATATAGGCTTGAAGGAGATTCGGTAGTGGTTACTCCATCAACAGCAGAGCATCAAATACCAGGAGGGCCAAATTTCCAATGCATCAACTTGGATCGAAGGGATAGTTTTCCTTTGCCTCAAAATGGCCGATCATCAAGTCTACGTCGACAAAGCATCGCTTTGAACGCTATTATTAATCATAGACGTGCATTAATAGGGTAATTTAAAATTTCAATATTAGATATTTATTTATTTAATAATAATATATGAAGGAAAAGCAACAATACAGAGAAAATGTGAGAGTTGATCAACTTAAGTTGTCTTTTACGGCTGACTATTATTGTTATTAAATAACAAAAGATTGAAAGCACATGAAGATAGAATAAAATAGGCGTCACTTGATGATTCCAAGTGAGAGTAGAGAGCTGCTATTCACTTAAACCTATTTAATTCTAGCCATGCTAATTCGCAAGAGATACAAGTGCCTAGTGTGTATACACCATATTATATAGAGTAGAGTACAGATAGAGTATAGCAGTATATATCAGCCAAATTGAGTTTGATCAAGTATACACAGCAACAAACTAAAGACCCACAACAATACGCAACGCCAGTCAAACACCGCAGACACTGCCGTCGAGGCTGCCAGCTCTCTTGTTTCGCGAAAAGCCAAACAGAATTATATTACACCGCGCGCGATCGAAGCTAACGAAATAAAGCTTTTATGATGGAAAATCGATCATGAAAGGATCCCTCGGCCATTTAAGTTTCTCACTTTATACTCCTCTGTATCTATTTTCATTTCTCCCTCTTTGATTATTATACCTACTTTTATTATTTTTATTCCATTTTACCGTGAATTACTCGAGATTTTACAAATCACGTCTATCTATTTTTTTTACACTACGCAATAAAAAAACGCCAGCAATAAAAATATCTCCGCTTCGAACGCGAGTATTTTTTATTCCGGAAAGCATAAAAAAATTTAGTTTAAAAATACCGGTTTTGGTAACAAATATTGTTTGTTAACGTATACATCCGCAAGAAAAAAATATAAAAGGTGAATATTAACTCTTCAGCTATTGGGAATACCATATTTTCATCGGTGTTTTATTTTATAACTTTTTTATGGACAAAAAAACGACAATGTACTATGAATAACAATTACTTCAAATTTTAAAACAATTTACCGCCATTGTTCTTCAATTATTTGGTAAAATAACAATATCATAGAAGTAAAATAGGTGAAATGAAATGGTTAACAGATTTAGAGATTAAAAAAAAATTATTCTATAAAAGTTGTCTATTATTTTTGTTTCACTTTGTGAAGTTTTAAACTCTACATCAACTTAATGATTTAAAAATAAATTTTTCTTTTTTTTTTAATTATTCAAAAATAATAATTTAGACACGTAAAAATTTAACCGTGATAATTTCGCAAACTTGATATGATTCCACATAAAATAGCGCTCAGACTAGAACGAGCCGATTGAAATCGATTAACAGAGAAATTCCGAATTCTACTTATAAATCCGATTGCAAACGAAATCCTCTACAACAAAACAATCATGAGGAATTTTTTTAACTCTTCAAAACCATAAAAATATTAATAACCACTTCCACACTCTCTAAATCTGAAACAGTGAAAATCACTGGAAATTAGTGGTATATTCACTATTTCACAGTTATAAGTATACCACTTGGTATACTTATAACTGTGAAACAGTGAAATTCTACTGATTCATTTTAAGAGAGCAAGGGGAAAAAAGTAAACTGTAATATTCACTCGGATTCCGGTTAATTTTTATAGTTTTAAACAGTACAGCGGACATCGGGGTGGCAAAATATAAATATTACAGAACTTAATGTAGAAAGTATAAAAGCCACAATTTATAATTTAATATTCAAAATAAGTGATTAGTAGCTGTCACTATAGTAAATAACGACTCTTTCATCTTAAAAAATTACAGTTTCAAACAGTAAAAATTACCATTTCAATATATAGTCCATATTATGAGGAGAAGGGGGTCTCACTCTGGGAGAATTTAACATTTGAAACAGTAAAAATTATACTTTTAAAATATACATTTTACCAGTCCAAGCAAGTCAATAATTACAGTTTGATTTTTAGCGTTGCGTATAAAATTAACCATTTTACTTTGTAAATATTGACGTTGCTTGTATTAGAAATTTACTAACTTTATTTTATACTTTTTACATATCATAAGATCATTTTTTAGGTACGAAATGATAAATAAAGTCTGAATTCTTACACAGAAAGAATGGTTCACTTGAACCAATAAAATATTTTTCTTGCTAATTATTTTCTTGGGCGAAAAAAAATTTTTTTTTGACACAAGAAATTTCACTTATCCCAACAAAATTAATTCTCTTGCTACTAGAAATACGTATCTTAATCCAAGACAATTTATTTGAATCAAGAAAATTTTCTTGTTTTGAGAAAATTTTTCTCTTGCTCCAAAAAATTAAGTTCTTGACAGAAGTAAATTTTCTTATCGTGAGAAAATTCTTCTCTTGCTCCAAAAAATTAAATAAATTTTCATTAATATTTTTATTGACAAACATGTCAAATGGGAAGATCAAATAATATTGAACCATTTTCTTTCATTCAATATGTACAATTGCGTGCTAAAATAATCTAAAATGGGTATCAAATATTCAAGAGAAAAATTTTGTCAAGGTGAGAAAATTTTTTTCTCAACTAAAGTAGGTGGCGCTGCTTCCCTAAAGTATCTAAAAATCTTGATCCAATATAAAAATTTATTGTATCAAGTATTTATAATAATTTGAATTAAGAAAAATTACTTCCACCAAGAATAGAATTTCAAGAAAAATTTTTACTTCGGCCAAGACAACTTCGGTCTTCCTTCGGGCACCCGAAAATTTACTTGAACCAAGAATTTTATTCTCCAGTCAAGAAATCTTTTTTTCTGTGTAATTATTATACTTTAACATTTTAGACATTCACATAGCGAATATTACTGTTTGAAATAGTATTTTCTTCCATGTAAAGAGTAAATTGTAACGTTTAAATGGTAAATATTATAAAGTGAATAGTAAAATCATGATTTTACTGATTGAAATGGTAATTTTTAGCAGTTGATCATTACTTATTATAAATCGACTGTTATTTATTACAGTTTACTTTTTTCCGTGCAATAAACGTATTGCGAAAAAAAAATAAAAAAAAAAGGTATTTCCATTTTTTAGTTGAATTTGTTAATGAAAAAATTTTGCATTGAATAGGGCACTGATCTCGGGTATTGGTAGCAACTTGTCTCTGCCATCTTGTGGCACACAAGATCAAAATCCAGGACAAAGCAACAATACGTCAACATCAGCAGCGAACCATGACTCGTGCTCGCAGCATTGTCAAGAGATCCCTGATAATCATCGGCCTTATACCAGAGCAGCATCCCACCAGTATTCGAATCTACAACTTACGCCGGTCAATAGCGCGGGCATCCCATTGTGTGCATTGGAGACCTCTAAGTGTAATTATGCATTGCCATTACGAGTTAACGTCAATTGGATACATTTACTGTTATCGTTATAAATAATACGTCGATTGTAATTATTAATATCGATTATAATTGTTAAATATTAAATATCTAGGCAAGCCGCACTGCAATCGCCGCAGCGGAGGCTCATCTAGGCACCGAAAAGAAAAGCATCGCACGGAATTAATATCCACGGTCAGCACACTTTATGCTAAGCTGCTAATAGTCGTCGGGGTGACGGTCCCAGTAACGGCTAGTGTGAGCCAAAGGGTCCCTCCCGCTCTCGATCAGGTTTGTATTATATTATAAAGTGGACTTATAAATATGAATATAAATATAAATATATCGTGCCCTCATCCCGTATTTGTCGATCGATTCTCATCTCGGCTTACCGGTTCCATTTTGCATTAATAATAAATTTCATTATGTGTCGACTAGTGTAGTGCCCCGCGAGCAATATTGCTCGCCTTTATAAGCCCGCACCGCGTAAATGACACTTTATGTTGATGTCGGCTTTAATTTGCCCTCACAGATACTCAACCATCAGTGATCAACGCTTTATTTAAAAATAAATATTTTTAAACAATTAGTACTAAAGAAAAATATTTACTTTTGTGACTTACGCGGTAAAAAAAAATTTTTAATTGCAGATTAAAGTACGGTTTATAAAATCTAGCTGCCTTGAATAAAATACACTAATAGGATTTATTTGTACCAAAAAATATTTGTTAATAGTTATCAAATTATTTATTAGAGACCGTTTTTTAGTATTAAACAAATATTTCTTAGTATTTAAAATGATTTGTTTGTATTTAATAAATCTGATATTTATTTATTAAATAATAATAAATTTTTTTAAATACTAAGAAATTTTTATTAAGGGCTAAAAAGTGGTCTGTAATAAATGATTTGTTAAATATTAAATATTTTTTACTATAAACAAATTCTTGTATGAGTGTAATAAAAAAATTAGTTTAAAAATTGAATTTAAAAAATTTTTGAAAATAACGTTTTAAAATTTCTTTGAATTTTTTATTTTTTTCATTAATAATTTTATTTTGACAAGAGAAAAATATTAAAATTTTGTTTAAATTGCTTATTATCGAAAAGTATAAGATAAAACAATTTTTGTTTAATTATTATTCGTAATTATTGACAACAAAAGCGCAAATTTAAGTTACTTAAAAGATAATTTTTAAAACGAGTATAAAATTAATTAAAATTTTTTTCTAGGGATTTTATTTGTACCTCTACCTAGTGAGTGTAGGATTTGTTATCACAATGTACACAATAGTACTCCGAGATAAAGCCGTTAAAAAAATGCTGATCCAGAAAAGAAAGGACGGAATGACTTTTGTATTGGACGACTTTACAGGAAAGCGGCAAAGTTTTCAGGTAAAATATAATTTTAGAGCTAAAAAAAACTAGATAGCTCAAGTTCAAAATATTTAGAGATGAGGCCATATTAATTAACATAAAAAAGTGGCTGATAAAGCCGACAGGCCTGGAAATGGGGCCATAAAATAAAAAAAGCCGGGTGGCATTAAACCGGCGAGAAACTCGATACAGAAAATGTTATGCCGGGTAATTTAAAATACCGATAATTGTTGAAGGGCTGCAAGGGGTCGGAACAGTAAGAATTAAAAGTAAATAAAAATAAAAGTTTATAAATTCAACAGGCGCAGCAGTACGGGAGCTTTTGTCTGCGTCTAGGTGCCATCGGGTTCGGAGCCGGCTCGTTAGTGTTTACTGGATTGCAAATCGGTGCTGCTATTGCGTCTGCTGGTCCATTAAAAGCGATTACACCAAGTGCGAGGCTTCTTTTAGTGACCGCTCAAATGCACTTTATATTTTTGAACAGTAAAGATCTCGAGCTCGCTAAACACAGTCCTCTCGCTAAATTAGGGCTCATGCATATGATTGCTACCAATCTTTGTGAATGGCTGCAGGTAATTTTGTTTTATTATTATCCAATATTAATTTTTTTCCGACTTTGATCATTTTTCTGATGAACAGGCACTTGTAGAAGAGACAAGGCATGAAATCGCGCATTTAGAGTTACACGATCACGAGCTCAATGAAGAAGGAATACTAAAGACGCTTCTGACAGACGCAAGTCCCTTTTTATTTCCTTGTACTATTGAATTCAGCCTGATTTGCGCCGTTATTCTTTTCGAAATGTGGAAGCGCGTTGACAGAATGGTTGTCGTGAAACACGACGGTTCTGCAAAGTCATTACATCAACTGAGCATTGACTGCAGCAACGCTCACAAAGGTCTCTTTGGCGGAATTTTGGTAATCGCAGCCACGGTTTTGAGTTTGATAATGTTTTTCGTCCTCAAAAAATCAAAGTCGAAAATGGCTATCGAGCAAGTTACTGCTCTTGAAACCGCCATTTTAATTGCAGGTAACTATTTATATCACTCAAATCAATACTTCAGCACTTCAATGCTTTTATACTTCAATACTCTATTAAAAAGAAAAAAAAAATATTTTTTTTCTTGAACACTTAAAAAGTAAAATTGAGTTTTAAAGTTTTCGAATTTATAAGCTATTAAAATATTGATGTTTAAATTTCTATTGAATTGAAACTACAATAATCAGATTAAAATTTTCAAAGCGTTTTATATTAAAGTATAGACCCTTTTATTCTTTTTTCGTGTTTCAAATATTTTATCAAAAATTATCATAAAAAATCTTCATTTTTTAATCATTAAAAAAAATTTTTCTTAATTCTGAACTGTTTAAAATTAAAAAATAAAAAAAAACCGTTTTCCATATTATTGCTCTAATCAGGTCTAAATTTTTTTATAATTAAATTAAAAATCAGGATTTTGTAGACCAAATTAATGTTATGTTTTTTTTATTTAATTTATTTTAACATGCCACGTTTCGTCAGTTTTATTCTGACATCATCAGGCACCTTAAAATTTTTACGATACAAAAACACATAGTCCTTAATTTACAAAAATTACTGCGCATGATATTTTTTAATATACAAAAAAACTTTTCATTTTGGAAGATACTTTGGAAGATACCTCGTGTTTATTTGAAGGTTATTGTTGATAATTTGTTACTTGTCAACATATTGTTGAGGAGGTTTTTAAAATATATTTACACTGATAGAAAGATTTGTTTATAGTTAAAAATATTTGTTAATATTTAACAAATCATTTATTAGAAGCCATTTTTTCGTCCTTAACAAATATATCTTAGTATTTAAAAAGATTTATTAATATTTAATAAATGAATATCAGATTTATTAAATACTAAGAAATATTTGTTAAATACTAAAAGTCGTCTCTAATAAATGATTTGTTAACTATTAACAAATATTATTTAATACAAATAAACCAGTGTAATTGGATTTGGTTCATTGTATTTATTACGGACTCTAATTAAAAAAATGTCAAATTTTTTTGTGTATTAAAAAATATCATGGGCAGTAATTTTTGTAAATTAAGGACTGTGTTTTTGTATTGTAAAAATTTTAAGGTGCCTGATGATGACGCATGTTAAAATAAATGAAATAAAAAAACATAACATCAATTTGATCTACAACATCCTGATTTTTAATTAATTAGTTAAAAAAAAACTTCTAATGTAAAATGAAAACTAAAACTAAAACTCAACTAAATGAATTTAATTTAGGTGCAATCGCGTCTGTAAGTTGCGCACTTAAATTACGGCGTTTAGAACTGAAGAACACGAAACCCGCACCTCATCTTGACTCGACTTTGCTGGCAGCGGCACAAGCGGGTGTCTATCTCCATTGTTTATTTGGTGCAGTCGGCGGGATATTGACAATGGGCCCAACTTGGGTACTATCACTTACCGCTGATTTCATCGCTTTGATTCAAAGCACTAGTCAAACTCTTCTAGTCAAGGTACATATACTCATACATACATAATAAGTCTGTGCAGTAACGACACCACAGTATAATACAGGGTCGCAGAATAATACTTAGTCTGGTCTACTAGTTATGACAGTAGTTGTTGCTGTCGTGGTTCTACCACGCTTTGATATTTCAATCAACTGTGCCCATAAATCAATACTGAGTGTGTCGTATTATATTACATAGTTTGAACCAACTACAAGTGCAAGGTACAATGTTATACCTATATAATGCCTTAGTTTATTTGTTTGCGCCGCAGATTGCTTGGCGAAGACGCTCCTCATCAACGAAGAAGCCCGGCAAGGAGCTGATAACCTTCCTGATTGTCGTCAACATCGCTTTGTGGGCAGTCAACACTCTTGAGAAGTCCAGAGCTGACGTCAGGCCGGACCACCTCCATTTCTTCGGCGTCTGGGCCTGGACTATAATCACCCACGTCTCAATGCCACTGGCCATTTTCTTCCGATTTCACTCCGCGATTTGCTTGTTTGAAGTTTGGAAAAGCTGCTACAAGTACAAACCGGCTCTACATACTCGTCCCTAATTATTTTTTATTCGATAGGTTTTATAAATATTTATTAAATTCTGGTTTAATAATTCAAGAGCTCTTGATTCTAAACGCCGGAAGTACAATTGTTGAATACTTCGCTCTTGAATTGTATTAAAGGGGCTCAACTTTTAACTGCACTTTACTTCAGGAGCTGGAATGTGGAATTAAACTCGTTGATTAGCTTTTAGAGTGTCTTTTATACGTTCTAGGTCAAATCGCTGCTCATATTTTTTTATATTATATGAAGAGAAAATTTAATTGGTTTTGAGTTTTATTTTGTACTGGAGTTTTATATCTATTAATATGAAGTTTTTTTTTAAAGCTTGAATTCACGAAGATTTTCTTGAATTTATCATTGATTTTCTTAATAAAATTATACTAGCATTAAAAGAACATGAGTAAAAAAAAATTATAATTCAAGCAAGCAGAGTTTTTCTTAATTCATTAAACGGGATCTTAATTGTAATTTTAAAAAATTTTATTTTTAAAAATCTAAATGAATAAAATCATATTTCTAAAATTTTCAATTTTTATAGCTAAAAATTCAAAACGTTGAATTTTTAAAGCAGAAAGTTAGAAAATATAAAAAAAATTTTCAAGAGGACCTAAATAAAAAATTTTTCAAATTTTATTTTCTCATTTAATTAATTATTACTAGCAACCTTGCAGTCACTATGTGACTGCCGGGCCTTGTGAATTATAAATAAATAAAATTTTGCTCTATTAAAAAATGACTGTTGTTAAATTGCACTGTACTTTTTTAACTAATATTGACGTTTTTAAAGATATAAGCTCATTCCGATGTTACACTCATCAAGAGCTTTCATTTGAGTACCCACATGCATTTTGATATATTTTTCGTATATACATATATATAATATATATAAATATATGAAAAATTGATGTGGGTACTCAAATGAAAGGTCTTAATGAGTATAATGTTGGGGTGAGCTTATATCTTTAAAAATATTATTAGTTGACAAGATAGCAATGTCAGTTCTTAATTATTGACTTTTTTAAAGATATAAGCTCATCCTAATGTTACACTCATCAAGAGCTTTCATTTGAGTACCCACATGCATTTTGATATATTTTTCGTATATACATATATATAATATATATAAATATATGAAAAATTGATGTGGGTACTCAAATGAAAGGTCTCGATGAGTGTAATGTCGGGATGAGCTTATCTCTTTAAAAATGTCAATAGTTCACGAGAAACAAGGTCATTTCTTAATTATCTATCTAGAAATAGAGAATTTTCGAATGCAACCTAAATACTTATCATAAATTGACTATTGGTGAGAATGATATGAAACCATGAAAAGGCACCAATCCAGGTCAAGACTTCCAACGATACCAAATTTAACCCTAAAAACTCATTTTATCATATAAATACACTGGCCAAAAATTTTTGCTTATTATCTTAATAATATAGATTTATAGCTTAAACTTGAGATAAATTGTTTGAAGTATCTGTTAGTTATTTTGCATATGAAACTTGTGTAAGCTAATTGAAATTTTTTTCAATCTAAAAACTCCGTACTCGGATGTTTTTCGAATTAAAATCCATATTTCCTTCGTTAAAAAAAAATTCCAGATTTACTCCGTACTTTCACAATGTACAATGTTTATTTTTTTTTATTATCTCTCTCTCGTTTCTCGTCGAAGCCCTCAGCTTCGTTTAAAAATCTGTTTCCCTGTCCTGGCTCTCAAAGTGAAAATAGAAACAGAAGAGAAGAGAAGCAATAATAACTAAAATTCGATAGACTATTTACAAAAAATCTCTCAGACGGTAAAGTAAACTGGTAATGGAGTGGAAGGATTGAGAAGTTGCCGTCGAGAAGATGAACACTCAATAGCTGGTCAACTAAATCATGAAGCCCTCACGCACCCCACTTGGACAAGCGAGCACACACTCCGCTGGGTGACGAACCAACAGCAACAAAGGGTTGCTACGAGAGCTCTTCAGTAACGACCCAATGACCAGCGCACTCACTACCGCTACACTGTACCCATAACCGAATATACAGCCACCCACTCCCAACCCCTGCCTCCTACCGTCCCCAATCTCACCCTCTTGTCAGTCTCTATGTCTATGAAGCTCTACACAATACTCAACTCCTCCTCGTATTCATACTCATCTGTTTCACCACTTGATCCGTGGTGCTCCTCAACGTCGCGGTCCCGCTTTCTCCTATCCGCTCACTTTGCAACATGATTGCCACCCAAATGTGTTTACCGTATCATAGTGTACAACAGTATAGTATGGTATAGCATAGTAGTAACCCGTAAACCGATCAAACTCTCGATGTTCGCCTTTCTCGATCCCTGCTTTGTTTGAAAACAGTTTATTTTTTTTCAATTCTTTTTTTTGGATTGTTGAATTTTTTTCAAACAAAATTTAATCACGGATGATATTGAATCTGGTACACTCATAAAAATAATTTTGTTGAAATAAAAATAATACGGAGTTACAAAAAAATATGTCGCATTAACAAATGAGTTTACTTATGGTATTGAATTAATTAATTATTTTAACGAATTAATTGTTTTAACAAAAAATCAATTTGATGTATCAACAGCAATCATTTTTTTGTTATAATAATATCTGTTTGTTATTAAAACTGAATTATTTCATCACCATTAGCAACCTTGCAGTCACTATGTGACTGCCGTGACTTGTGAACTATAAATAAACGAAAATTTTGATGATTAAATAATGACTTTGGTTAAATTGCACTGTACTTTCTTAAATATTGACGTTTTTAAAGATATAAGCTCATCTCGATGTTACCCTCATCAAGAGCTTTCATTTGAGTACCCACATGCATTTTTGATATATTTTTCATATATACATATATATAATATATATAAATATATGAAAAATTGATGTGGGTACTCAAATCAAAGGTCTCGACAAGTGTAATGTCGGGGTGAGCTCATATCTTTAAAAATGTCAATAGTTCTCAATATACAAGGTCATTTCTTAATTATTGACATTTTTAAAAATATAAGCTCAGCCCGATGTTACACTCATCGAGACCTTTGATTTAAGTACCCACATGGCAATTTTCATATATTTTACATATATGGTATTTGTGAAATATATAAATATATAAAATATATGAAAAATTGATGTGGGTACTCAAATGAAAGGTCTTGATGAGTGTAACATTGGGATGAGCTTATATCTTTGAAAATGTCAATAGTTCACAAGATACAAGGTCATTTCTTAATTATGTATCTAGAGATAGAGAATTTTTAAATGCAGCCTTAATACTTATCATCATAAATTGACTATCAGTGAGAATGATATGAAACCTTGAAAAGACATTATTTCAAGTCAAGACCTTTTTGCAATAACACTAAATTTTACTAAAAAAAAAAACCGATTTTATCATATGACTATCCTGGATACAAAATTTTTCTTATTTTCTTAATAATATAGATTACTCAGTTGATTTTGATAAAATAAAAAAACTTATTTGTTGCTTTAACAAAATAAATTTGTTGTCGTTACTATTAATTATTTTAACAAACTAATTTACCTATTATACCTTTGAAACAATTTTGTTGCTACAAAAAATCAATTTGCTTATTCAGTTAAACAGATTTGTTGAACTAACTCTAAAGAGTTCTGTTACAATAAATAGGAAAATTATTGATCCAACAAAATTATATTGAAGAATTTTATCAAGTAAAATTTACTTAAACCAAAAAATAAATATTGGGTGGAAAAAAGGAAGAGAATATCTGTGTCCTGGTGGTAAAAGGAGCAAATGCATCAAGATAGGAGCTGAGGACGATGACAACGGGCAAAGAAAAGAATCCTTGATATATCCGCCAAACACAGCGGGTCCCCGGTTACACGTCTTCTGGATTTATCGGAGCCGGATAATAAATGGGCGCTCTCTACGCTAAGTCCGTGGCGAGTAAACGCCTCTAAATAATACAACACGTCAATGCAACAGCCTTAAACTTATAAATTATTGATTTCACCGAAGGAAGGGGTGATAAGAACCCAAATAAAATTGCTTATAAATTGATTGTTAGTAAAATAAAATAGAAAGGGTCAATTTGGTCTGGGGAGTCTCTAGATAGACTTGCTAGCATTTATAAGGGCATTTTTAATCGATGAATACATAATTGCCATGAGTAACTTTTGGTTTGATTGAAATGTTTACTCAAGTAAATTATTATTTGTAGTCAGATGTTTTTCATTTACACTACTAAAAAGATTAAATTGATTGAGATTAAAAATCTTGATAAAAAATTTGATTTAGATATGGACGATTTATTAATAAAAAAAATTAAAAAAAAAAAAAAAATCAAGCTGTTTATTTAAAATACTAAAAAATGAAACAGTATCACAAAATAAATGAGTTAAAATTTTAAAGTATTAATTAATTCAAAAAAATTATTTGAATAATAATAAAATAGTCAAAAGAACAAATTTTAATCAAATGAAGGACAATTAACAGATAAAAGCACAATTCCAAATTTGGAGAGATAAATTTTATTTTAAATCAACTTTCGTAAATTTTCATACCAAAAGTTAAAGAAATATGAACTAAATTTTTTTGCCCACAGAAAAAAATAAACTGCAATAAATAATAATTAATGGATAATAACAGCTATGTATATTTCAGAAAAATTAAAGTGCAACATTTGAAATATTAAAAATTTTTAAAAAATTGAGGACATTTTATAAATTTTATTTTGACCAGCTTTATGTTTAATTACGACAAGAGTAATCATAATAATTCAAATTATGGGAGTAAAATATCATCTAGATAAACATAAAAAAAATAAATATTTACAGACGATAAATATGGAATATGGAAGATAAAATATCATTTTTATGCAAGTACTAGATTAATTTTGAAAGTTGCTCTCCCATTTTATTATAAACCCAGTTAGTCTACTAGTTCGTTTCGTCTCGCCGGCGACTTTGTCGCTTACCTGGTGAACGCGGGAGATGGAATATAAATACGATTTTCGCTAAACGGGGTTTAAAGGGAGCGAAGAGCGAGGAGGGTTCTTGACTTCCAGCTGAGCAGTAGGGTCGCCTTCGGCAAGACTAAGGCCGGCGAGGAGGAAGGGATGGGGTGATAATCGGTAGCCACCAAGGCCTCATTTCCGCCGGAAACAAAATTCTGCGTCTGCCCTAAACGCCAGTCTTTCACTCGCTCCGTCCTACCTTCACTTTTTTTATTTTACTTTTAATCTTTCGGCTATATCTAAGCAACCAACCTTTCGTTAGTCAATCGAATTAAATACCTCCACTAAATTCCAGTTTTTAAATCTACTTTTTTTCCAACTTGTACTTGTCAGTTGATATTTATTCAAGTACGCCAGCGCTCATTTTTTTTAAATTAAAATTTCATTATGTCGAGAACAAATTGTTTTATTAAATCGAGAATGACTATTTCAATTTATTTATTGTTTATTTTTTTATTATTTTTTTTTTCAAACACAAGAGAGTCGATAAGTGATTTTTAATTAAACTTTGTATCAGCAATATTCTGTTCGATCCACTTATTACTTTTTTTTTTTATCATTATTACTATTATTATTCATTTAAATTTAATCTCCTTGATTTTTATGGAAATTATTCATTAAAATAGTTTTAAGTTTTTAATTTTAATATTTAAAAAATTCAATCTAAAAATTTAATTTTATTATTAAGCGATTAAAAATGTTTTTATTATTTTTGTAGTGAATTCATTTAAATTACAAAATTAAAAAATTTATGGAAAAATATTTTGTAATAAAATTATAATATTTATTTTGATTTTAATTTGACCGCTCAAAAAATTAAAGTCAATTGAAAATTTTATAATTAAAAAAATAAATTATTAGATGTAAAATTGTTTAATTTTTTTTTTAATATTAAAATTTAATAATTTTTCAATTCAGTAAAAATTTAATTTAATAATTTTAAATTATAATTTGACAAAAAAAACAAAAATTATTTATTAATGTAGTTTTAAGTTTTTAATTTGAATGTTAAAAACATTCAGTCCAAAAATTTAATTTTATTATTAAGCGATTAAAATTTTTTTTTCTTATTTTTGTAGTAAATAAATTTAAATTACAAAATAAGTAAATTTATAGAAAAATATTTTGTAATAAAAAAATTATAATATTTTTTTGAATTTTAATTTGAGTTAACTCAAAAAATTAGACTATTTTTTCAAAATTTTATAACTTTCAAAAAATAAATTATTGAATGTAAAATTATTTAATTTTTTTTTTTAATATTAAAATTTAATAATTTTTTAACTCAGTAAAAATTTAATTTATTTTGACAAAAAAAAAAAATAAAAAATTACGCTTTAAAAGGTGCCGTATAATTGATTAAAAAAATTTATTATTTATTGCTGAGAAAAAATGATAGTCTAATTTCTTTTCTATTAATTGCGCATCACCGCAGCAAATTAATTGAACAAAAAAGATTACAGTTAAATAGAAGTAAAAAAAGATATTTTAAGAGTCTAGTGGGTGGAAATGATCCAGTGTAAGCTCTGGATCGAGAGTAGACTCATGATATAATTAGATGGTGCCACATAAGCAGAAAGCGAAGCAAAGAAAATGCGAGATATAATTGAGGCAGTAAAAAAGTGGCTCAGACTATTGGTAAGATGAGCAGAGAAGATGGAGCGAGTGGTAATACCTGGTGGTCTACAAAGATGTGATTTTCGCTGTATGACTGGATTAGAAGCCGGCTTGCCTGTGCTTTTCCTGCTCTATTTACTGGCGAAAAAATATTGTCCGTTTAAAAGCTCAACTATCTATTCCATTACACGTAATGAAGGATAATACCTATTCAAACATTATTAAATTTATATTATTATAAAAGATTTGGTTTAAATACTTCACTCACTTCATTTCATTTTACTGTTATTATTGTTATTTGTTTTATTTTCAGTCGGGGCGCAGACGAGCTGGCTGAGAGTCTGATGAGTAATAAATTCACTCGGGAGTTTTTTTTTAACGTAAAATCCTATTTGTTGCTGAGAAAAGAGGCGGCAGTGAAAAGGAGGCGAATAAGCCAAAACTTTTACATCCAGGCTCGGGTAAGACCGGATAATCGGATCATTCAGACGTTCTATAAAAATGAATTTAAAAAAAAAATCAAACTGAAGACACGTTCGCACATCTCCGCCGCTTCACTCGCAAATATATTTTTACTGTAATGTTACAGATAAACGCGTTTGGTCACCAGAATACTAATAGTATTTCCAATTTCGAGTTTCACTCATGAAATAACTATTACTTTTAGTTATAATACCATTATTTTATGATTAAAAGTATTGAAATTTATTAATTTTAAACATAAAGTAATTTAAATTACATAAATATTCATTTAAATTAATAAGAAATTTGATTTTACAGATCGAATATTGACGATCTTAGTATTTTTATTAAGATAAGACGTCCTCACACTGCCCAAATTTTATTTTTTATAGTAGTAACTCTTGATGTTGTGGTGATTATTATTATTATCAATTATAATTAACAGTAAAACTTAAATTATTTGTAGGAAAATTTTACTCGGGTGAGTAATGTTATAAAAGCACCTAGTGACCGTACCTGAAAAATAAATTTATTATTAATATTTGGAATTGTTAATTTACTTAATAAAAATTAAATAAATATATTAATAGTTAATGATAAAACATACTTAGTGTATTAAATTTTTTTTACTGAATATTTAATAATAAAAAGTATCTTTCAGAATGTTCTTAAAGTATTAATAAATCAATTGATTTAATTACTTGAAATTAAATCTTGATTGATTATGTAGATAAATTATTTGAGTTTAATTTTATACTAATACTAAGATTAAAAATTTTAATGTATGAATGAAAATTAAGACAAGAGTAATCGTTAATAATTCGACAGAAATTTGGAATAATTAATCAATTTATCGAGAAATTCTTTGCTTATAAATATAACTTGTAATTATTTGTAATTAAGCGATTAAAAATTTAAATAGAATAAATCTTTAATTGAATACTCAGATGATTAAATATAATATTCAAATAATTTGATTATTTACTTTGTATAATAAATAAATTATTAAGAAAATTCATTTCGTAGAATGACTAAATTTTTTACGTTTTACAAAATGAATATTATTATTATTTTTAATCAAAGATAATTAAGTATGAAAAAATTGATAAATTCCTAGTAACAATAAATATTTTAAAAATAAAAAATTACTTACTTTTGGAACTCCCACTCACGATTATCAAGAGGACAGACTTGACGTGTCTTAAGCCAACGAGAAATGCAATGAAAGTGAAAAGCGTGCTGGAATAAAAAAATCAATCAATTAGTCTCGACGCGAATTTAGCGATGAATAATAATAATAGTTAATTTAACAATTTTAAATCAACAAATATTCATTTTTTTATCTTTTAATTAAATTCATAGATAATTTTTTTTTATATTTGTTAATTTAATATTATGTAAGAATAATTTTCATCTTTTAATTGAATTCATAAATAATTTTTTTTTCTCTTACATTGCAAACTCCCCAAGCTACTGTACATTCCTCACTGGTAGCTGATGCTTGATTTGCTTGGCACTCGATACAAAGATCCATAATGTGGTTTCGACAAATAGCACAATTATCGACCACAATATCTGTAAAATATAATTCAGTTAAATTTTATGTTTATAAGCTTTGGGACAAGCTTTTCAGAAGACAAAAGAAGTGAGTACAAAATAATAGATTTAAAAATTAATTATAAAGAAAGCATAATCCTTCTTAGCGTACAATGGCAATATAAATATTAATACGCTTTGGTAAAATAATTAGAAAAAGAATACTAAAAAATTATTTTGAAAAATTATTATGAAATTAGCAAAAATTTTTGTTTAAAATAATTCAATAAAAAAAATTTTTCAATTGTTGGTTTGTAATTATTGACAGAATCATTAAAAAAATTTAAAACGCGTGCTGCAATTCACAATAATAAAATTAGATTCGATATCAAAATTAAAATAATTTGAATAAAAAAATTAATTATTTAAGACAAAAATATAAGAAGAAAAAAAAAAGACAGTCTATAATTTTTTCAAGTGGACAAAAAAAATGTTGACTTACCCCAAGCCCAAAGTGCGACAGCGTTCCACTTTAATAACAAAAAAAAATTATTATTATTAATTAAATACAACGACATAAATAATGAAAGATGTTAAAAAAAAATAAACTACAAAATGACTAAGCATCAGGTAGTAAGTATTAGGTTATAAAAACGTCGGACATGGAGGCGAGTAAATAAATACGTTGTTCACGGACATTGATAAGAATAAATAGAATAAATAATTACCTTTTTAACTTCAAAACGTTTTTTGTCGCCTCTTCCACTGCTGGAAGTAGGCATATCAATCTCTTCTTCGTCAACATCCATCGCTGCTGATGCCATTTTGATAATTTTGTATTTAACTTTTACTTTAAACTGTGATATTTGCGAGTGGATAACCGAAAGTGATTTAACCACCAACACACGCGATGGCGCTTTTAAAGTGCTCGGTAGTTCGAATTCTCTTCGCGCGGAGCGCTAGTAGTACGAGACCAAAGCGCGGGAAATTAAAAAATTTTGTGATGGAAAAAAGAATTTTTGTATGTAAAAATTCAATAAAAAATTTTAATTTAAAAAAATAATAATTTTTTTTTTTAATTTGTTGAAGAATATTTTTTTTTTTTTTAATTTTTAATCGCCAATGAGCTTGTTAATTTAAAATTTTTCATAATTTTTTAAGTCAGCCATTTCAAGAAAATAAAAGAATGCAATAGACAGGTCAAAAAATGGCGGGAAATAATGCGCATAAAAATGTAACACTTTTTAGAGTGAAATAAGTGTTAATTAGCAAATATTTTATTTTTATTTTATCACTTACCTTCTGTTTTTCTACCAGATGATGGAATTCCGCGGCTGGGCTGCTAAAAAATTCACTTTTCTTGCAAACACTTTTTTTCGAACATTTGGCGGCCATCTTCATGATGACAATGCACAAACTTAATTTTAGAAATTTATAGTAAAATTAAAAGAAAAAAACATTACAATATCACTAATTACTTGTTAAAAATTAGAAAGAATGTAAGAAATTAAGAATCTAACGGGTTGGGCATTCAATTTTGTATCTAAAAGGTAGAAAGAGAGTAAGATGTCCGCGACGCGCTTGGAAATGCGTGTTACTTTGTTGGAAGCTCGGTCAATACTGCAGCTGGCTGCTGCGGCCAGCGGAAACGTCCGTTATCTCCAATCCGCGTTCTATAAGCGTGACTTGCTATTGGTCAGCCCGATCTTTCGATAAAAAAAATAAAATAAAATTTTTTTCAACTTTTTTCACTTGATCTTGCACTTTTTTCATTTATTATTATTTTGATAATTCAATTTTTAGAAAATTTTATTATTGTAAAATTAACCGACATTATTTCCGGTATTGAAAATTCAAAAACTTAAAAAAAAAAAAAAACGATGGATAAAAATTTTAAAAATTTAATTAATTCAGAAAAAAATTTTTTCTCTTCCAAATGAAAGATTACAAATTAAATATAAAATTGTAACCTTTTTACATGAAACAAATTTTCTGAAAATTTATTGTTATTTTCATTGTTTCTACATTTTTGAATGTTTATTTTGTTTTTATACTCAAAAGTTAAATTTATAAAATATTCAAGTTAATTAATAAAAATTAAGTTATATAAATACTTATAAAATATAATTATTAATTAGATAAATAACTATTGATAAGATTGTTAAAAATTATTCGACTTTAAAATGTTCTATAGAATAAAACGAACAAACTCAAGTCCAACTGTCGTTTGTAATTAGTGTTAATTTTTTTTACTTAACTTCTGCTTGCAAAAATCCACCTCGCTTAGAATGAAAAGTACCTGTAAATTTTCACTCTAAAAAAAAGTTGACCGAGATACTAAAAAAATAATAAAAGGTGTACAAAAAATCCAAACAAGTGTTTTTTATTTATTTATTTTAATTTTAAACAACGTCTTTCATAATTAATAGTAATAATAACTAATATCAATTAAAAAAAAGTCTCGTATGAAATTCACTTAATCGCTTACTGCTATAATCCAATCAAGGGAGAAGCGTAGCCTGCATTAATTTTGAGTTATTAAAAATGAAAATAATTCAGAGATATTTAATGACTGATATATAAAATCGGAACGAAAAGAAAAAAAATATTTACAGATAAAGATCTCTGGTTTTTTTTTTTTTTTTTTTCTTCAATAAGATGAATGAATTATTTTTCTATTGTTTATATTATAATAATATTATCAATTTGAAAAATTGTTTAAATTAAAGTTATTACTAGGTACACTGATGATAAAGAGTTACTCGCGTAGCCTGTCTCTCTATTTGTTAAATCGATGTACATTTAAAACTTTTACGACGATATTTTTTTTTTTTTTCATCAACTCTTGTGTTAGTACTCGAGTGTTACGTCGTGAAATGCGTGTATAAGTCATTATTTTTTTTAACTTTTTCTCATTTTTTTTTCTTTATTTTTTTTTTAATAAAATTATTTATTTATTTATTTTTTTACTTTTTTTTCTACTAATATTTGTCAATTATAAATTGTTGCCCTGTGAAACTGCCTTCTATCACAACACAATAATACTTGCGTGGTGGGTTCAGTTTATTATTATTTTTTTCTTCAATTAGTTAATAATTATTCAACTCTTGATCAACGAAGATTATGTTGTCAGCTGCATCGTTCTATTTCACAATAGTAATGTCACTCATTTAACAAGTAATTAAAGTAATTACTTTTTTAAGATGTTTCATTATATCATACGCGTTTTAATCAATCGTTATAATTAATGCAAGTTTTTGATATCAATCAATGGTTCTTCGCTTTCACAATTTACAAGACGCAGGTTTCAAAATTTTTTATTTAAGCGTAATTATTATTCAATAATCTATAAATAAGATTATCAACAAAAATTATTAACTATTGAAAAGAGAAACGACGAAAAGAAAAAAAAAATATATAAATATATATAGATATTTATTTAAATAGATATATTCTTGAATTATGAAAGTTAATTCAACTTATTTTACAACGCGATTAACAAAAAAAAAAAAAAAAAAAAAGATATATATTTATATATATATATGTATATATTTTAATAATATAAATAAATGAATTTTCTTTTCGTTGTTTCTCGTGTTTTATAAAGAGAAAATTTTGAATGTTCCCGCTTTTATAATTATTTAAATGATATTAAGAATGTTATTATTAAAAGTGCATTTAACGCGTATCGACTTTAGATTTTAGGTTTTAAAATCTTTTAGATCGTGAAATAATTATTGTTGCGTTTGTGGCTTGCCACGTGGTGCGTAACCACCGCCGCGATTTCCGCCTCGTTGACCGCCACGGAATTGTCCACCGCGTCCACCTCTATCGATTCCCACGCGATCTCCTCCCCTTGAATTGGTACGTGGTCCACCGTTGCCGCCGCTGACACCACCTCGCTCACGTTTGAAGCCTCCACCGTTGTAATTGGAGCTCCCGCCGTCATTGTTGTAATTGCGTTGCTGATAACCGTTCTGATAATTCGAGTTGTCATTGCGATAATAGGATCCTAAAGCAAAAAAACAACGATGTTCAAACAAATATAAACTTACTGGACATTATATATTTTTAAAAAATATACACCAAGAAACAATAAAATATCTTATTAAAAAATTCATTGATAAATTTATAAAATTGAAATTTTCAAATAAAAAAAGGCTATTTGGTAGCCGAAATGGAAGTAGATTTCATAATAAATAGAAAAAAAAACTACTAAGGTAAAAGACCCTATTAGTGACACTTTTAACCCTTATTAATGGCACTTTTTCTTTCAATGAAAAAATTTTCTAGTTGGAATAAAAATTAAAAATTTTTTGATCTAAAGGTCTTAAAGATTAGAAATGATATATTCATTATTGAAATTAATAATTTCATTAATTGAATAAGTACCAAAATTAAATAAAGTGTCAGTAATGGGGTTCCAACCACTAATGGAGTCTTTTACCCTAGGATTGTATTTAAAAAAATTAAAAAGAAAAAAAGTACAACAAATTTCATAATTAGCATAGCGGAATATGACATAATTCTAAGACTCCACATATCGACGGTACTTTGGTAAAACCTCGTATCTTCTATGTATTTTAAATGAGAGATACGAGGTTTTACCAAAGTACCGTCGATATATGACACTCAAACTGAAGTAAATTTAAAGAGCTTTCAGATGCAATTTACAGAGATTCAATAAGTTATCCCATTCAAAAGTTATTCGAGTAAGAAAGTGAAAAAATATGAATTATGATTTTGAAAATTTTGAAATCCTGGCATTTATAAATTACTTGACCGATTAAGCTTATCTTTGAACTTGACTTCGGTATCTATCTGTAGAATAAGTATGTTGAGTTTAGTGAAGATCCATTGCTAATTTTAGACACTATCGTCCTGACGCGTTATATCCCATAAATATATAAATGAACTGAGTCGAAATGTATCAAAATTTTTTAAAAATTCCGTCATGAGAACTAATGCAATAGTTAGATTTTTATGAAATCTAAAAATTTCATAATTAGCATAGTGGAATAGGACATAATTTTAAGACTCCACATATGATATGGTACTCAAATTGAAGCAAATTTAAAGAGCTTTGAGATGCAATTTACAGAGATTCAATAAGTTATCCCGCTCAAAAGTTATTCAAGTAATAAAGTGAAGAAATATGAATTTTTATGATTTTGAAACCCTGGCATTTATAAATTACTTGACCGATTAAGTTCATCTTTGAACTTGACTTCGATATCTATCTATAGAATAAGTATGTTGAATTTGGTGAAGATCCGTTGTTAATTATAGACACTATCATCCTGATAAGTCGCGTTATATCACATAAATATATAAATGAACTGAGTCGAAATATATCAAAATTTTTTTAAAATTCCTCCATGAGAACCATTGCAATAGTTAAATTTCTATAAAATCTACTAAAAATTTAGGATTTTCCAACACAGAATACTCATTAAAAAAAAAAAAAAAAATTGTAAATGTTAACTAGCTCACTAAGCAAGTTTCTATTATCAAAATGGATATCGATTAACCTTCAAGATTATACAATATCAATAAAAGACTAATTAGAAAAGCCGACTGCAAATGAATTAACCATAAAATTGTTGACACAATAAATTACCTTGCCCTCCTCCGCCACGTCCATTCTGCTGGTAATTACCAGTGCCCCTTCCTCGGCTATTGTAACCATTAGAGTTACCACGACGTCCACCACGACCTCGGTAGCTACTCCTCTGTTCACCCCATCCTTGCTGGGACTGCTGGTGGTCTGAGTGTTCAGACTGCTGGGCGTTGTCATTAGACCACTCGTCCATAGGGGCGTCGGCCATTTGACACCAATTAACCGGCTCACTAGACGGATCTGCTTCTACCGGAGCCACTTCAGTTTCTTCTGCGTGCTGCTCTGGTTTTTCCTAATAAAATACAAACACTCGTTAGTGTTAAAGAGACTTGAGAGCAAAGCAAATAGCAAGTAATTTATTTATTTTCCAGCAATGAGAAAGTACACACCTCAGTCTGCTGAGTTTCTTGCTGATCAAAGTTCTGCGTCGGCTGGATAGCCTGTTGCCCTGGAGCGGGTGGTTGGAATTGTCCAGCGGGATGTTGAGGACTGTATGGGATGTTCTGTTGATGAGAAGGTGGCATGGGTATTGGCGGCGGAGGATTAGGATTCGCAAAGCCAGGAATGTGAGACATTTCTTGCGGTGGATGCTGGTAGATAACCTGCTGCGGCACTTGGACAGGTGCTCCAGTGAAGTTTTGGTTGGTGAAGGTTTGAGTTGGAATTGGAGCGTTTACTGGAGGCGGAGGAATGTGTTGAACAATGGTCGGTGGTTGTCCCGCAGCAACTTCCGGTGGATCGAGCTCAGACTCCTGCAGAAAGAAGAAATTTGGTGTTCCAATAACGTCATTGATGCGTGGTGTTTGTTGCTGTTGTTGTTGCGGCTGTGGCTGCTGGGGTTGCTGAGGTTGCGGCACATAACCAGCCGCATTTGCGTAGTACGCCGTTTCAACAGGTGCTGGTGGGTGCGGTGCTGGTATAGCCTGCGGTGTAACTACCGCCATTGGGCCAGCTACAGGGGCTCCACCGGCAACAACCGCTACCGGTGTTACTTGTACAGGAAAATTGGGCATTGGAATCATTGACTCCGGGGGTGGAATGATTGTTACGTCGCCGGAATTATTTGTGAATTCTTCCGACGGCTGCTCAACAATATTTTTACCATCACCAGTGGCAACTTCTACTGGTGCTTCTAGAGCCTTTAATCAAGTTAAAATTTATTTTGTTAGCTAATTTTTTTTTTTGCTAAATTTTAATCCCTAAAAAAGCAACTCTATCATCTATTGAGAAAAAATATATAATTATACAAAATCATAAACATAATAAATAATACAAATTTTTTTTATTTACTTATAGAGAATTTAATTTTTTTTTTTTAATAAATTTATGTAAATTATATTTCATATTTTTAAGTAAAAATTTTTTTATTATTTTGAGGGATATTAAATTCTCTATTAAAAGAAAAATAATAATGATAATTAAGAGTGAATTTTTTATAAAAAATAATTACTTACAACTTCATTAGTGATGACTTCAGTCTTTACAGTCTGGACCTGATCAAAGTATCCACAAGCTTGGACAGACGTGATCATTTCTTTAAGCCTCAGGTAAGTAGTACCAGCGACCTCACGCTGCTTCCCTTCAAGAATTCCCATGTAATGTTCAGCTGCCTTTTGTAATTGCTCCATAAACGATGGCTCGCTTGGTTCAGGCTGACGCTTCATTGTCACTTCGTTGTAAAAATCGCCCAGGAACTTTAGGTCGTCTTGCGTCAATTTTATTGCGCCATTCGTACCAGTGAGAAAGTCCTCGCGGACAACTTCTCCGCCGATGTTAATCAGCACATCTTGGATCAACAGGACTTCTCGGATCTGTAAATATAGTAATGTTTAAAATATAATCATCAGCTAAAAATTCAATATAAAAACAATGTTAATTTTTTTTTTTCTTTTAGAGATACAGATCTTAGTTTAAAAGAAAATTTATGATTTATTGACTGACAATAGCAAGTTTGACATTGTTTACAGTAAGAAAAAAGATTTACGATTCGTAAAAAAAATATACACGTAAAATAAAATAATCTATGAACAAATATTAAAACTTGTAAAGTAAATAAAATTTCTATCAGAGACAAATTGGAGATTATTTAAATTTCTAAAAAAGATTTGTCAATACTTAATTTGAAATTTTTAGATGTTATTATAATTTACCAAGCTAAAGAAAAAAAAACTGGTTATAATTATTATTATCATTATTAATAATTTATTAAATCAAAGATAGTTAATATTATAAGCCAGAATACCCGATCCAAATTGTTGTCCGAATTATTTTTTCAGTCACTGAAAAAAGTTACACTGAGTAAAAAATTACATCTTTCTCTAATAATAATTGTCAAAACAAATTTTAATTGTTATTTTTACCAAAATTTTCTCTGATGGTATAAGACCTCATACCGATAAAATATTATAGTGAAGAAATAATAATGAAAAATTAGTCATTATCCAACAATTTGGCTCGGGTATTCTGGCTTATAATATTAAATATCTTTGATTTAATAATTTTAAAAACACCGATCTTCATATATTAAATATACATTATTAAGGAAGTTCAAACGTAACTAATGAGTCAAAAAATAGTGTTAAAATTTTTTTTAAATTTTAGTTTTCCCAATATTCGTCAAAATTCTTTATTTTAATTTAAAATAATTTTAACAATTTAATAATTGATGATTTTTACTTATTTAATAAAGTAAAGTAATAAAATGACTTTCGTATTTATTACTTGCCGGAATAAATAAACAGATTTGGCAATAGCGCGCTTGATTATACCCATAACTGAAACGTGGATGAGTGTGTGAGTTAAACATTTCTCTCTCTGTAACTATATTTCTATCCTTTTCTTTTTTCTCAGCTGTTGACGCGATGTTGTCAAATCTTTATTCGAATAAATGGCTGACGATAAACGAGTTACAAACATAAAATTTGACTTTAAATATTTCAAAAATTATATCGGTAATGTATTATTATTAAATTGTTTTTATATTTTGCAATAATCCAAGTTTCTTGAGTATAGTTTTTTATCCGTTAAAGTTGGAAGGTTAATATTGAAAAAAATAATTAAAGTCTCGACAAAAGTTTGTCCGCCATAAGAGCCCGTGTATAAGGAAATAAAATATGTGATTTTTAAAATTTAATATTTAAGTAACTAAGCGGTAAATCTTTTTTAAATTTTGGAATTAGATAAATGACGTATTTATTTATACGTATATTTAATTTCAAAGCTCATAGTTGGAAATTATTTTTTACATTAGATTCGCTCGAACCTCCTTAATAATGAATGAATGAATAAGTAAAACACCTTAGAAATGTCCTGCTGCATCCTCTCCAAGGCTTCCTTCCTCGCCTGTTTCTTCTGTTGCTTAGCAAAGTCATTAGAGATACCAACGATTTGCTTGTAGAGCTCCCGAGTTATCTCCAAGGTCTGCAACACTTCATCGTACTTGGCGACCGTCGTTTTTTGGTCAAGATTCAATTCTTTTCCATTTTTCTGGAGGTCTTTTAACACCTCAAGTTTGCCCTACAATAATAAAACCTTCAATTGTTATGATTTTATCCAATGAAGAATTGAATTATCAATATAAAATTATAAAATAAAAGTTTAGTATAAGCCAACAACCAACAAGTAAAACAAAAAAAAAATATAATACTATATATTGAGTATAAGCGACAGCTTAAATAGTTCTTTTACTATAAAATTCCAGGAAAATGTAAATACAAGCATTCTATAGACTCAAAGGAAGCAATAGCATTCTTTGCTTTGTAATTTAACTATTTTTTTTTTATAATTCTCTCGCTGCAAAAAAGTAATAAAATCATGGGCGAGTTTTTTTATGGCTTAATATTTACAACAATAGCGCTGGCAAATCCTACAGATAATATAGCAAAAAATCCCCACTAGATAATTATTAATTCTTAGTATAAATAAAATAAAATAAAAAAAAAAGAATAGCGATTATTTGAAAAAATAATAAACTAAGTAATGGAACAAGTATGAATAATTATAAAACAAAATAAAAGATTGGTCAAAGTGGATTTAAATAAAAATGATGATAATTGTAAAGATAAAATAATAAATGAAAAACGACGTAAATGGACAGTAGGAATTTAGCCAGGGGGCCGCCATGACACAAGTAAATTTGCATTGGACGCCTAGTTGTTGTGCTATTATTATTAGCAGTTAGCAAAGACTGGGGATGCTAATTAATGATAATAATGGAGAAATAAAGGCGGAACAATTGTTGGCTGTTGGTTGAGGTAATTGTTAAGAACAATCAGTAAATAACGATTTGTTCATTCGTCGAGCACATGGCGCACCGACTGAAAAAAAAAAAAACATGGCGTCGATCACCGCGAGTAAGCGGCGACTGACAGATACATGTTTAACAATTGCCGAGTATTTATAAGCTTGTTTAGCAACAGAATAATGATTTTTTATTTATTAACGTACCTTGCGTTTTTCCAAATTTCTTATCTTGTGCTCGATAACGGTGATCGCTTGACGAATCGGATCAGTGGCCTCCGTAGAGGCCTGTTTCTCTAGCTTAGGGTTGGCAGAAGGCATCCTTCACGGGCAACAAACGCGAACTGGAATGGCAGTGAAGCTGCTTTCGTTTCGTTCTGCTAAAGGAGTCCGTGCCGGGTCGGGGGGAGCTAACAAGCAACCAGCCTAGCTTCGAGAAAAGTTTGTGTTGCTCATTGCGCAAGCGCGTTTTTTTAGTTAACATTTACATTTATATCACGTGATTTTTTTTTATTCTTTACACAATAATTGTTTTGTTTTTTTTTTTTTTTTTTTAACTTGATTGTTATTGTTAAATTAAAAAAAATTTATATTTTATATTTTGTGAGAAAGTACTGAATGTTTTTTTTTTATTCTAATAGAAATTTAATTAATTAAATTTGCTATTTTTATAAAATGACAAGTGAAGTAAAATAAATAATTACATTTGTTTAGTTTTTGGAAATTATTGAGGATCGATTTTTTTGATATTTTAATTTATTGAATTTAGCGCCAAAAACTAAAATGGCCAAAAATTTTGTTTACTTTTTTAAGCGCTAGAGGCGCTGAAACTTGAATTTCTGGCGCCAAATAATAAAAATTTTATTTTTTAACTAAAAAATAATATGAAAATTAATTTAGCAGATATTTGATAATTTTTAGAACCTTTGTTAACAAATAAATTATGACAAAAAAAAAATTGACATCTAGAAATTTTAAAATATAAAAAATGCAATTTTTTAAAAATAATTTTTTATAATTAATTTAATTGTTAAATAAAATTAAAAATTAGTCAGGTGACAGCTAACTTTAATATCATAAAATTTTGTTGTCACAATGTAAAAAAATTTTTTTTTTTAGTCACATTTTTTTTAATTTGATTTAATAAATAAATTATGACAAAAAAAATTATTTAAAAAATGGACTTGTAGAAATTTTAATAAATTAAAAATGCAATTTTTTTAAAATAACTTTTTCGAATAAATTTTTTTGTTAAATAAAATTAAAATATTTACAAGTGACTGCTAACTTTAATTTCATTATAATCAGCTGTTTTTTTTTTTTAATTTTACTAGCATAAATAATAATAATGTTGGTAAGTTGATAGGTGTCAATTTTTTGAATTTTAATCACAGATCAATTACAAAAAAAAATGTTTTTTTTTTTTTTATAATTTCATTGCTATAAAATTATAAAAAAATTTCTAATGTCAACTTCAGTGTCTTGAATAATTATAATAATTAATAGTTTGTTAGTTAGCCGACGTTTTTAATTTTTATTTTTTTCATTAATAAAATTAGAACTAAAAAATATTTTTTAAAAATTGCACTTATAGTTTTTCAAGATTTTAGTGAACGAAAATTTCTTTTTAATTTTTTTAATAAAAAAAATTCTAAAAATTTTTGGATGTCGGCTAACTTAATTTTCATAGTTTGAAAATATTAAGATACAACGTGTTTTTTCAATGTTTTATTGAAAAAAGATTAATAAAAACATAAATTATGCCAGTGTGATATTTTTCTATGTATATATATATATATTTAATATATTTTGATTATATTTTCTAAATTTCTTATAATTTTATTCCCGTTATTTTTGACAACAAAAAGTCAGGTAATATTTTTTACACTCTGTCACTGAGTTATTACTAATTATGGGAAAATAAAACTTAAATCTTTACAGTGTTTCTTAAATTAATTAAAAAATAAAAAAAAAAAAACAAATTTTACTTAAATAACAATAATGATTAATCTATCCGTGATATCGTATAATTCTAACAAATTTATTTTAAAAAATTACCATTCATTTATCATAATAGTAATAATTATCATTCATCTCTCTTATCATTATAAGTAATTTTATTTTTAATTAGTTGATTTGTATATATATATATATATATATATATATATATATATATATATATATATATAAAAAAAAATATAAGCACACGAGAGCAATGGTTAGTATATATATTACAACGCTATTGCATGGCACGAATGTTTCAAGTTTCAAGTAAATTTTGTTTAAAAAATTTTAAAAATATACCAAATAATTTTTCTTTTTTTTTTTCATTAGTTTTTTTTTATAATTACATAAGTTTTATCTATACAGATACGACTTCACCCAAATGCCCGCATTTTTTCAAGTCTCTAAGTAAAACATTTGATTTACTTCAAGAACAAAATAAAAATAATATAAAATAAAAACTAAAAGATTAACGTATGAAAAGCTGATTAAATTGCTACTGGTTCTAATTAATTAAATTGGGAAATGTATCTCATTACAAGATATTTATACAATTTACAAGTATAATTTGTTTTACAGTATATCTTAAAAATACATTAGCTCTCCACATTTATCCTTCTATTACATTTTTATTTTATAAGGTATCTAATAATACCATTCTCACTTTTCCAGATACTTTAAATAACAAAATCAAGATTTTTAACAAATAAAAATAAAAAAAAAGAAATAATAATAATAATAATTAATAAACACTTAAAATTAATATAAAATAATTAATTAATAGAACTAAAAATTTATACTGATTTATATTTAATGTACAGTATAGTTGATTTTAATAACAAGTACTATTTTCATAAAATACTAATTAGTTAATTAAATAAAATGGGAAAACTCGCGGTATTATTCGCGTAATGTGTAAAAATACGTACCAAAATAATTACGAGTACAAAAAACCAGCATAAAAAAATTTAATTTTAATTTATGATTTCAATATATTGGCATTTTAAAATTAATTAAAAGTTTGTAAAAAACTTGCTAATTTTTTACTAAATCCTTACAATCTTCTCAAGCATTACTTTATTGCACGAGTCGACTTAAAAGTCGTCCCTATAATTTATTTTGTAAATTTTTACGAAAAAATTCGTTAGTTAAATTCATTGATAAAATAAAAAAATTTTATAATTTTTAATATAAAAAAAAAAATCAATTTGATTTTTTGTACGTCAAGTTTTAGTAAATTGTTAAAAAAAATTTACAAATAAAAAAAGCGCTGTTTTATCGTACCCAAAAAATTAAAACTCAATAGAATATACAATCGTGGACATTAATTTAAATATGTTTTTAAGTTTATTGGAACATAGCCATTTGTAAACTCGGAGGTTTATAAACTATAAATTTGAAAATTAGTTGATAATGTCATTTGTAAAATTAGTCGCAAATAAAAAATGATATTAATGAAATTAGCGAAATGGAAACTTCACCAAATATAAATTCAGTCATTTATAAAATAGCAAAAAACGAAAATTTGTGGCTATGTGAATTTAGCCAATTCTTACTGCAGAAACTTATAAAATTAGCCGATTGTAAACTTTGTGAATTGTAAAATTAGCCGTTTCTAAATCTCTCGTAATTCTTGAATGGATCGACGGATCAAAAAATGATTTAAAGCATCTAAAAGAACTTTAATAATTTTAGTTTTTCTGAAAATTAGAGCAGATTCGACTTATCCATTCAAAAATAAATAAATAAATAAATAAATAAATACCCATTTAAAAATAAATAATTCAGCACAGTGATATTGCCTACGAGTAATTCTTCTTGAATTCATTCACTTATTTTGAATTAAAATAAATAAACATTAGCCACATGTCACAGAAATATTCACCTCCAACTGTGACAACTTCCTGATTGTAAATAAATAAAATAAAAATTATGAAAACGGATGACCCGGAAAGAGATCCCTGTAACTTCCCGCTAATTCCATACTTAAGCGCTTGAAATTGCACTTATAATTTTGTTGAGCTCTTCAAGCTCCAAATTACAATTTATGTATTATTTTGAGCTTTATGAGCTCAAAGAGGTAGCTGTTCTATGCTTTTCAGCCCTTCGAGTTCATATCTTGTGTTTGACATATATATTATTAATTTATAATTGTGTCAATTAATTTAAAATAATTTAAATGACACATTAAGAGGTTATTATTATTTTTATGATATATTTATTTATTTTTATTTAAATAAACGACCAAATTCATGGAGAATTAATTGAGAGCAATATCACGTCGCTGAATTATTTATTTTTTTTTTTTTTTTTATTTTATTGGCGGTACTTTTATCTCGGATAAAATTTTATCCCAGATTGAAAAACTGGCCCTAAGAAATTTAAAAACGGCTAATCTTACAATTCGTAAAGTTTACAATCAGCTAATTTTATAAGTTTCTGCAGTAAGAATTGGCTAAATTCACGTAGCTACAGATTTTTGTTTTTCACTATTTTATAAATGACTGAATTTATAGTTGGTGAAATTTCCATTTCGCTAATTTCATTAATATCATTTTTTATTAGCGATTAATTTTCAAATGACATTATCAACTGATTTCGGACTTTAGAGTTGATAAAGTTTTTCAGTAATATTAAAAACACACTTAAATTCATGACCATGATTGTAAGTTGATTCAACTGATTAATTCGTATCTTTTTTTTTTTTTTTTGATAAAGCGAATATAAATTTTTGATAATTACGCGAAGTTAAAAATCTATGCATATATTACAGTGGAAGTTTTATAATAATTATTGACAATAAATCGAATAGTTCGGTGCATTGATTAATGATCTAGTTGATATTATTAAATGATAAATTAATAAAATCATCTACGATAATAATAATGTACTTTTACAGACCTAGCACCTATTTAACACAATACAAATACATATAATAATAATAATTATTATTATTATTTATAATACCTAGTGTATTTAATATTCACAGTGATGTCAATTATTGATAACTTACAATAATAATAATATTAGTTCTTCAATTAATGCAAATGGCCAAAGACACAATATTAACTTATTGTTTAAATTTATATCATCATTATCAAGTTCCACTGAATTAGTATTATATGTTACACAATATCGTGAGGTGTCCCTCATGTTGACTTAGTAGAAGCAGTTAGGTCCAATTAAATTTATTCTCCAGTGTTATTTAATAACTATTTTTATTAATAAAGAATATTTAAACAAAAAATAATTATAAACTTTTGAGTTATTTAATTGCATTAGAAAAACTATCACTGGATTTACGTCGCTAATAACTTGTATCTTTTAGTTATTTTTTAAGGCAACAAACTCCAAATATTAATAAGCTAATACTTTATTTGTTGTTATAATTATTTGTTGTTTTTTCTTTTAATCATTATTAATATTTTAAACTGTCTCTTTCTATGCCGTTTACTTTTTTAGATACGTAACTTATCATTATAATAATAATAATTAATATTAATATTATTACCGTTGAAATAATTAAAATCACTAGGATATATTGGCACTTATATCCTCGTTATTAGTATCAGGATTTAACAAACAATTACTTTCGATTTGTTGCGCAGACAATTCCAGATCTGTATTTAATGGCACATTGGACGCTTCAGAATTTAAGTCTTGATTCTCTGGTTGTGATGGTGGTGTATTATTTATTTTTGTTTTTGATTTTAATTGGTATTCTATACTATCAATTTCCGCCCAAATTGTTCGTACCTCTTTAAATAACTGTAAAAATGATCAAACAATAATATTAGATAAACTATTTTTAATAGATTTATAATTAACCCTTGAGGAAACACGGGGTCCAGTGAACTCCAGGTGAACTTTGACGTAATTTTAAATTTAGAAGATTTATAAATGATACTTAGTCTCATTTACGACTGATTTCATTGTTATTCTTGAAGATATTTCTATTTTTTCATCGTAATAATTATAATGAAAGAGTTTTATGACAAAAAACTAAATCTTTATATATTATTTTGTATTTTTAAATGTCTTATACTCATTTTAAGCGACTGACCGAAATTCGTAACTTCAAACTTCAGAATAAATATATTTTTTCAAACTTCACCAAATATTGATTTTTTTCCTTAAAATATATTGTTTTCCGAATAAAATGGCGTCAGTTTTTTTTCGATATCGTGAAAATCAAAATTTCTGCGACTTTTTTTATAAAAAAAATTCAATTTCGTAAGTTTTTTTTTCTCAACGATTTTTCAATATTTTTAAATTATTAGAAATTGAAAATAACTATTAAGATATTTAGCAGGAATGTTATATTAAAGTTTGGTGCCAATTATAAGAGTCAATGTGTCCTCAACAGTCGTGTGTCCTCAATGGGTTAAAAAAATTATAGAATAATCTACCTGATTGAGCCACGTTTCATCGGCTAATAATTCATTAAGAATAGTCGTTGTATCTTTATTAGGATCCGCTATTCTTCTATCAGCAACTCTTCGAGCACATTCGAGAAACATTAGATATTTTTGATGCGCTACTTTGTTAAATAACGCAACTTTTGTTTGACATACTCTACACAGTAAAAAGTCCTGAAAAAAATTTAATTTATTTAATAAATAATTATCATGAAGCTTTAATTAAAATAATAATAACAACAATTAATCAATAATAACCTTTTCATGAGGCACAGTAGGGTCTGGAGGAGAACCTTCTAGAGTTGTAGCATTGTACGGTTGTCCGTACAACAACACTCTAGCATGAATTTGATTATGCTGACAGCCAATGCACTGTTTACCTTTACATTCAGAGCTTGATAAGTCTTTCAATACATTCAAGCAAGGCCACGTGGATATTGCTGTCACGACATTAGTTTGCCATTTAGTTGTCGACAACAATCGTCGCTTTCGGTCCTCCGTTATTTCGTCTATCATTTTAACATTCGACAAGAAATACTCGTCTGAAAATAATAAATTAAGACCAAACTTTAATTAATCAATTAATGAAATTATCAATATTATTAAGAGAATAAATAAAATTTTGTGGTCAGTGTATTTATATGATAAAATGAGTTTTTATGGTTAAATTTGGTATCGTTGGAAAAGTCTTGACCTGAACCTTTTCAAGGTTTCATATCATTCTCACCAATAGTCAATTTATGATGATAAGTATTTAGGCTGCATTCGAAAATTCTCTATTTCTCGATACTTAATTATGAAATGACTTTGTATCTTAAGAACTATTGGTATTTTCAAAGATATAAGTTCACCCTGACATTATACTCATCAAGATCTTTCATTTGAGTACCCACATCAATTTTTCATATATATATAGATATATAATATAAATATAAATATAAATATTTATATATATATAAATAAAAATATATATATAAATATATATGTAATCTTGTAACCTATGTAAATCAATGTAATTTAAATATTGATGGCTTTGAGGGAGCTTAGGTTCCAGAGCCAAATAAATTTTTTATCTATCTATCTATCTATATATAGAAAATATATCAAAATGCATGTGGGTACTCAAATGAAAGATCTCGATGAGTGTATCATCGGGATGAGCTTATATCTTTTAAAATGTTACTAATTAAGAAATGACCTTTTATCTTGTGAAATATTGACATTTGTAAAGATATAAGCTTACTCCAACATTATACTCATCAAGATCTTTCATTTGAGTACCCACATTAATTTTTCATATATTTTATATATTTATATATATTACATATATGTATATATGAAAAATATATCAAAAATATATATAAAAAAAAAGCTTATATCTTTAAAAGCGTCAATAGTTAAAAAATTACAGCGCAATTTAACAAAAGTCATTATTTAATAAAGCAAAATTTTAATTATTTATAGTTCACAAGTCACAGTAGTCACATAGTGACTGCAAAGTTATTAGTTTAAATAAAATATTGAAGACTATTTACCATGCTCTTGAAAAATTTCCGTCAAGAAATTTGAATCTAGCGCCTGAGATATCAGTGTCTGGACATAAACTTCAAAATTGTCCTGATATTTTTCGTTTTCTTTAATAGACCGATTAATACACTCTCTGTAAAAAAAAAAAAAAATATTATTATCATTTTAAAATACAAAGTTTAATAAATTTTATTAATTACGATGATTTACCTATCATCAACAATCATTTCGTCTCTTAAAAATTCAACAATGGTCTCCAATTTTCCTTGCTGCCAAAACTTGACTGGAACTTGTTGATACATATGTCGATTTTGTGGTGTCCAACCCGAGTACTAAATAAAAAAAAATATTGATATTTATTTTTAGCATCACTGTAGATAAGAAAGTACAATTTAAAAAAAAAGATCATACCGTTGAAATATTTCGGTACAGTGTTTTACCATTTGAATCAAATGGCTCGTATTTTTGCAGCAAAGTTTTACCGTCTATTCTCCACAATGCCGGATACTCTTCCTTTAACTCGGCTTTGATAACAACAAACTCACCCGACTAAAAAAATATAAATAAAAATAATTATTATTACTACTAGTATAAATAATCCAATGATAAACATTGTTCATGAAATCATTTTAAAGCAAATTAATTATTATAATTAATTATTACTTCAAAATAACGAAAAAATTACCCCAGTTTCAATATCCTCATTATAACGCTGCATTTAATAAAATTAATAGACCATTTATCATAAATACTACATTTAAAAAAAACCTTTCATAAAACAACTTATAATAATTATAATTAATTAATAACAACAATAACTATATAAATAAAATAAATAAATCTACAAACCTTAAAAGGTGATATATCAATATCCTCATCGCTAACAGAAGCCAGCAATTTTTCATCTATTTTCAAAACCGAATTTTTATGATCAGATTTTTTCCTTCCTTTTCTCGGAATTAAATCACTCGACGAATAATCATCATCATCGAGTAATTTTCTAATTTTTTTACTGATAACCGGACGACCACGTTTTTTCTTCTTCTCATCATCATCACCAGTAAGCTTAGCGGCAGGAGTCCAAGCTGGATCAGAATCCGAGTCACCCTGTTCGTCGTCATCCGAATTTTCAGCAAGCTGTTTAGTCGAAATCTTTTCTTTAGCTTTACGTTTAGACGTTTCACGCCTAGGTGGTAACAATAACAAATTATTGTCGGGTTTTTTCGGTGGCCTACCAGCAGCTAGGTCAGCAGCCGCCGCTGCGGCAGCCGCTGCAGCGGCTTTTCTCTTTCTGTCTGTCGGGCCACCGGGTTTTATCGGACGTCCCTTTTTTTTAGGCGGTGGTTTAACCACATCGACATTACCCGTCATATTATTATTATTATTACTATTATGATTATTATTATTATTATTACTAGTCAACTTATTCTTATCACTCTTTTTCAAAGTAAATGGAAAATCGTCCTCGCTCATAATACCGTCGTCGCTGGAATCAATGTAAGGCTTCTTACGTTCTTTCGGCAAGGGAAAGTACCGTGGATCATTTGCGTAATCAATTGTCGGTGTGTCTTTCACCGAGTTAAGTCCCTTGTAAAGTTCCCCGTTGCTCGTCCCAATAGTGGTGGTGATATCGCCAATCGATTTAATCGGCTCGTGTGGCAAGTAAGGTTTCGACCTGTTCCAAGTGGCCTTCCTTCCTCCGCGAATCGCAGGTGGTGGCGAGGGTTCTCGCTCGCCCTGCAAAAACTTCAAGTAGCTTGTCATAAAACCGGTATTAGGGTCTTTGCACGCCGGCTTTAGATCCCTGTTCACCTGATTAGCAGTCTCCACTGGCAATTGACTCGACTGGAGAAAGCCCAGCTCCTCCTCGATGTTCGGCACTATTACTTTCGGCTGGTCGTCTCTGAAATCTTGGTACCCGGAGTTCTGCTGGTGTAGATGCTGATGGTGTCCACCTGCTGAATTATCGCCAATGTACCCAATAGAATTAACATCCATGGAAGACTGATGGTACTCGTGAGGATGATGTCCAGGTGGTAAATGAAACGCCGGAAAGTACGCAGGTATCGGAGCTGCATGATGCGGATTTATCAGCGACTGATGATGATTGCCCGAGGTACCCACGTAATTTCCAGCATGAAGATTGCTCTGCGAGGGAAAAGTCCCCGTGGGTCCCGGAAACATCTTCGATCCACTAGCCAAGTTCCATCTCTCAAAATCAAAGTACCCATTTTGAGGCTGCTGGTTTAAATTGTGATGAGCCGGTGGTGGCACTCGACCAAGGTAATCATTCATCACAGCGCTTGTTGAGAGATCGCCGAAGCTTGAATTTTTTTCAAAGCTCCGTCTCTTTTTATTCGGATCTATTTTTCTCTGTCGCTCCTCGGCTTGCTTCTGAGGATCCTCGGGCTGTGGCACGCCACTCAATTGCTGTTGCTGAATTTGACACGCCGAGCTTTGATGTAGATTCTTAACAATACTCATTGAATCCCCAGCACGACAACTGCTTAGATCTTGAAGTGGCACTTGACTTGAATCAAAGTATCCTTGCTGCTGCTGCTGCTGCTGCTGCTGACTTGACAGAGTTTGAGAATTTATTTCCGGGTTGTTAGGCATGTAAGCAGTGATCGGAAACTTCCCGGTCCGAGCATCATTACCGTCCCAGCACAGTTGTTGCTTTGGCCTTTGTATGAAATCATGCTCGTACCGATTATCAGCGCTGTAATTGGGCTTAGCGTTCTCGGAATTACCAAGCGCTCGAGTGATTACAGAAGAGTACGCGACCTGACCTTGAGACGCTGGTCTCGGAAGAGACACATCAAGCGGAGAAGGCGGCGTAACCTGTTGCTGAATAGCTTTGTACGTTTGAGCGTTGGCACACTGATTGCTCGGGTTATTGTCGGCGTGAGGCAGAGGCGACGGGGATGACATCGCGGCCATCGGGCTGTTGTACATCGGATAAGCCGGGCTAGGAACGTGGCTCAGAGGGCTCGCTTGCGAGTGAGCTTGCAAAGGACTAGGTCTGCGAGGCACAACAACACCGCAGTCCGGCCCGTTTTGCGTAGACGTGTTTGACGAGTAGGCAGAGTCTGTCGAAGCAGCTGACTTTGATCTCCCCGGATGGTGGTACTCAGACTCGCTTTGTGACCCCGTCGAGTAGTGTCGGTAGGCCGTTGTTTGCTGTTGCGGTTGTTGACTCTGCTGTTGGTTTATCACATGATATTGCTGCTGGTGTAGGTTTTGGGTATTGGGCGGTGTTCGCTGCGTACTTGTGCCTATTTTACCCGCAGTATTACTCGGTGTACTCGGAAAATTCAAAGCCCTGGAGTCCATCATAGAGAAACTGATCGGCGACGATTGACTGGGCTCGAGTCTGCTTTCGGATCGCTGATGCTCGTGATTCCCCCCCATGTCGCTATAAATTTTCGCTTGTGCTTTTGTCTGGACTGGTGGATTTTTTTCCTGCGTGTGAATAGCCGTCGGTCGGCCACCAGAGCTCTGGAATATCGTAGAGACTCGGTGATCGATATTTGACGTCGAAACGATGCATGACTGCTGCTGGTGTACTTTAGTTACTGAATTATCGGCTGAATAACTCGCGAGATCTGGATCAAAAGTTGTGGAGGTCTGCTGGAAAAAAGACTGCGTCGATCCAGGAGACGTTGACTTAATTGTCGCTGGAGATGCGGACCTAGATAATTTTTTTCCATTGTCAGTCGCGTAGGAATTGATAGCTGCGATGGAGTGTCCCGAGGAAAAATGAGGGTTGAAATTATTATCGTAATTATTAGTACTATTTGTTGGTTTAGATGTCGGAGGAGCCGCTGGCGAGGGCGAGACTACACTCTCGTGGGGCAGGATACCAAACGGACTGGGTAATTGAGAACTAGTGGAGCTCCACGGCAGCGTGGAGCTTGTTGGAGAAGTCGTTTGTGATTGATGCTCGAAAAATGAGGTTTGATTGGCGCCGTAGCTATCACGGACTTCTGGCTCCGGTGTAGTTTGTTTGGCAATTGTCGTACTGGCGCTCGCCTGGGGCTGGACCATCGTTTGACAGGTTGTGCGTTGGGCAGATAGAGCGCCGGCTGTCGTGACATTGTAATGTGCTTGCTTGACACTTGAATGATGAAACAGCGGCGAGAATACGTCATAGCCAACCGGCGGTGGTGACAAGAAACCACTGGAATTAAACGGTGGTGATTGACCAGCCAACGAAGCGGTGGTATGTGCCGCTTGCAGTAATAATTGTGATGTTGTAGTTGCTACCGCTGCGGTTGATGATGCCGAAGTTTGATTAATTGTTGTCGGCGATCCAAGATGGTGAGACACAAACTCACTTGCAGTCACTCCGCCGGCTTGAAACGTGCCGGCGGCTGTTCCTGTTGTCAAACGATTGTACGAGGCGTACCTGTTAAATAGATAACAATACAGTTAATACGTTAATGGTTCTTGCTTTAAAGATAAAACAGCTGATAAATAAAAAATACTTTTTTTTTTAATTATGCTACTAAAGTAGATCTGGTAAATTTTTTATTTAAAATTTTTGTGAAAATTTTTTATTTGAAAATTTTGAATAAAATTTTTGAAGAAAAATTTTAGTAATGTAAAGAATTAAAAAAAATTTTTTTGTTTTTATAAATACAAAAATTATCAATGAAAATTAAGTTAGCCGACATTTAATGATTTAAAAAAATTTTTTTTTTTTTTTTAATTATTACAAAAAAAAATAAGAAAAAAAATTTCATTGGTAAAAAACTTTAAGTGCAATTTTTTAAAAATATTTTTTTGTTCTAATTTAATTAATGGAAAAAAATAAAAAAATTAGAAACGTCGGCTAACTTTAGTATTATAAATTGTCAGATGTTATTTTAGTATCATTTTTAATAATTTTAAAAATAAAAATAAAACTTACCATGGACCAACTGGATCCATTACCCGAAATTGGCACTAATGTGCCTAGCCTGCACCTTGCAGGCTTTTTTTTAATGAATGATTGTTATTATTATTTATGTCAAACATAACATTGTCTTTGGTTGTTTTTATAGTCGTTTTGCTCCAAACCATGTAGATATTAAGTAATTTTATTACTTTGAGATAAATCTGTAATGTAAAAATAAAAAAATATTATTTAAAAAAAAAAAGAAAAAAAAAATTTAATAAAATATTGCTTACCGAAATAAATAAGTATTAATATTCAACAATAAAATAGTCATACTGATTAAGTAAAAGTGTTTGTTTAAAAAACTGTGATGTATTTCTCAAGAGGATTAAATGATAACTTTGATAATAATTGCGGAGTAAAATAATATTTAAAAACGTGACAGATATTGTCTTAATCCACAAACTTTATAACTCAATCAGGATTGAGATAGATTGGCTATAAACTGATCATTATGTCACTGATTGCACATTAATAATCACACGTATTACTATTTATAAATAAATAAGTAACCAGGAACTAGTCGGTACGCACAATTTAGATTTAGTATAATTTAAATACAAAAATAAATGATAATAAAATAAAACTGGAATCTACATGGACAAGTGTACTGGTGCTGGTACTGTAAATATGGCTACAACCCTTCGCGAATCATCGCGCACCAAAATTCAGTGTGTACGAGAGAAGATGATAAAATAATAAAGGAAAAAAAAAGGTACTACTTGCACGACAACACACTCTCTTTAAATATACCGTCCAACAAGTGTATATTATCACTGTGACAATTATTAATTTGTCTTATTATTATAAATACAATTACATTATTGTGTGATTAACTTATTTTATTAGCTCGAGTATTATTATTATTAAATAATAACGCGGTTAAATTTAACGCGTCCGTCTTTGGGCAAAGTCTTTTCGGAGTAACCATTTACATGCTGCCATTTTGATTATAATCAACAATTCCAAACGCCACCTATTTTTTTAATTTATAAATTTCATTTACGCGGGAGTTTTTAAATTTACTTAATCAGATTTAATCATTTTATTGTTTGACAGCTGACGTAAAAAACATCAACAATAAATTGTATATATTTATAGAAAAATTTAACAATTTAAAAAAAATTTTTTAACTAAATTATTACGAAAAAAATTATGATATTAAATTTTTAATTTTATTTAACAAAAAGATTTGCTAAGAAAAAATATTTTTAAAAAATTGCAATTTTTATTTTTTTTAATTTCTAGATGTCAATTTTTTATGACATTAAAGTCAGCTGTCACTTGATAATTTTTTTATTTTTTTTAATAAATAAATTTTGCTCCAAAAAATTATTTTTAAAAAATTGCATTTATAATTTTTTAAAATTTCTACTTTTCAATTTTTTGCTCTTATTTTTTTTGCCATAATTTATTTGTTTAAAAAATTCTAAAAATTATTATCTGCTAAATTAATTCTCATCAATTTTTTTTGCCATAATTGATTGGTTATAAAATTTATTAAAATTATTAAATATGTGCTAAGTTAATTTTCATAAAAAAATTTAGAAAAAAAATTATCAGTGCAAATTGTAAAAAATATTTTTTAGACAAAAAATTTTGGATAAAAATTAACTTTTTAATCATGAATAAAATTTTATTATTTAAATAAAATTTTTTTAAGTTATTTAAAATATTTCAAGAAAATTACCAAGAAAAATTTGACATATCCTTGACAAATAATTGAATTTTAAATTATATATTACAGACCTTTTAAATATATTTAAATGTATGTTTCTGTAATTATACGCCTGGATTTATTTTATCTGGTTGAGCCGGTGATATTGTTCTGTCTTGGACAAAAGATTTCTTTCATTTCCTTTGAGAATAAAAATAATAAAAAAAAGTGATGCACCCACGTTACTATTTTTAAGATAAAAAACAATCCGACTTTTGTTGGAAATTTTCGAAATTGAGTAATTAAATGATATCAGGTAATTAAAAATAAGTGAGTTAAAATGAGAAATAAAATAGTTAAAAAAAAAAATAAGTTGTTTTGTTTCTCGGTGGTATTTTTTCGGGAATGATGTCAGTGATAAAATACGTCAGGACAAGTTGATTCTAGACATTTAAAAAAAAATATAATGGAGATAAAAAAGGCATTTGAAATAGTGGAGGTATACCTGGATGTTGTCATGTTTAAAAAATAAATAACTAAAACCCGGTGGGATTTATTGAGAATGGTACAACAAATTCGAGCGGAAATACTCTGTAACATATACTGTCTTAATTATTGTTATTATTAACTTAAGACGATGTTGAGGTACAAGGATACCACCCTGCGTGTCATATAATTTTTATATTGTACTACATATTCTCTATTTCCCCCTACGCTATATTCTAGATTATTTTTTATTCGTTTATCCAGATGAGGAGCTCGGGTATTCGTAGACACACATTCACCCATACAATAAAATTGTTTTGGCCTTGAGTTGGTGGGTTTAAAAAAATCCATGGCGAATTCTCCCAGACATTGGAATTGAATCGAATGCGACTTGGACTCTTCTTTTTTTCTCCCGACAATTCTTAAATCTGTTTTCGTTACCTTTTTTCACAGACATGCGCTCAAATATTTTTTTCTTTTTTAACTTTTGTTCGGCGACTTCACAGTCATGCTCAATTACTTAAATTTAAATACTGTTAATACAATAGTATCACTTAAATTTATGGGTCATTGTCGATTGATAGGATAATAACACTTGTAACTTGCTAACAATAAAACATTTACTGATAATTCTAAAAGTATTTTTTTTTAATTTTTTAATTACCACTAGCCAATTAATTTCGTCCAAAAAAAAACATTTATTAACTTTTATCAATCATTAATTACAGTCATTAATTTCGGATTTTTATTACTCGATCAAGAACACTTTTAAAAATAATTACTTGTCTAATTACCTTGAATTAGTCCAGTGTTTTTATCCTATAATAAATAACTTATAAATTAATCTCTTTAATGTAAGAATACATATATTTAATAATAGTTTTAAATCCACATTATTAAAAATAACTCATGACTTATGATAATAGAAAAAAATAACAATTATTAATTAATTTTGATATTTAAATTCAATTATTTAGCCTAATTTTAAATATAAATAAACACACTGTAAATTGCAATAGTTATCAGTCCCATACTTTGAATCTTTAAGGGGGTTCTCTGGTCTGACGATCTGATTTTCGAGCATTTTTTTGGAATTTTTTTGTAAAGACCAATGAAGAGATAGAACTTTGAATTTTTTATCGTTTATTTATACATATTTCAAGAGTATATAGTTAAATTTTTAGCTAAAAACATTCAGTAGAATTAAAGTTATACATTGATAGAAGGATTTGTTTATAGTTAAAAATATTTAATAATATTTAACAAATCATTTATTAGAAGCCATTTTTTAGTCCTTAACAAATATTTCTTAGTATTTAAAAAGATTTATTGATATTTAATAAATGAATATCAGATTTATTAAATACAAACAAATTATTTTAAATACTAAGAAATATTTGTTTAATACTAAAAAGTGGTCTCTAATAGATGATTTGTTAAGTATTAACAAATATTATTTAACACAAATAAATTCTTTTATCAGTGTAATGGTTTGAAGACACCCGGCTCGAAAAAAATTTACGCTCACTTTTTCCACGATATCACCTGATTGGTTAATCTGAAACAAAAAAAAACCCGGTGGGGTTTTATTCTGTATACTTAAATACGGAGAGTGAACTATGATCAAAGAAACATTTTGAAAATTTCTACTTTCTTTTGTATTAAAAAAAATGAAATTCGGTCTTTTTTGTTTTTAAGTCTGTCAAAAATATAATTTTCAAAATTTTTTTTTGATCATAGTTCACTTCCCGTATTTAAATATACAGAATAAAACCCCGTCAGGTTTTTTTGTTCCAGATTAGCCAATCTAATATCATGAAGAAAGTGAGCGTCAATTTTTTTCGAGGCGGGTGTCTTCAGATCACTATAAGATTAATTTTACTGAATATTTTTAGCTAAAAATTTAACTGTATATACGGAAAGAACAAGATGACACTGGATATCATCCCAGATTATACTCACTGATATCTGTGGTGAAAACAAATTTCAGATTGTAGCTAAAAAATCCAGATTATACTGCGTGATATCTGGATTATACTAGCTACTATCTAAATTTTTTTTTCACTTGGTATAATCTGGGATGATATCCAGTGTCATCTTGTTTTTTCCGTGTACTCTTGAAATATGTATAAATAAATAATAAAAAGTTCAAAATTCTATCTCTTCATTGGTCTTTACAAAAAAATCCCAAAAAAATGCTCAAAAATCAGAGCGTCAAACTAAAGGACCTCCTCAACTAAAAAATTAATTAGATAAAAACACATAACAGGCAAAAGAGAAGTATGAATAAGGAAGTAGTTTTACAGTCTTTGATTTTATTAACTGATAAGCAAATGAACACTGATTAATATATTCACTTGACTAACCATTTTATTTCAACAGACAAAAAAAAATAAAATATTTAAATCTATTGAAATAAATAATAATAGATAAGATATGCCATAAATATGTGCATTCGCATTTGGTTCTTTTTTTTTATCGTTATTATCATTATTTTTTTTTTTTTAATATAAGACACACAACTGTAAATTTAAAAATCTAATTACGGTAACATTACAAAAAACGCAATATCTAGTAATCATTGAAACTGCTCTTAATAAAATTACCTCACATTTTTTTACTTTGTTATGATTAATTATTATTTTTATTATTTTCCTAATGATTGATCGCTCAGCGTGGCTACCTCATCTGTATTTTCCTTCGATGCCAATGATCAAATTTATTGTACGCAGTTGATAATAATAACTTTAAATGACTTGTTAGATGTTGACTTACTGCTGAAAACTCTACTTGTATACGATCCTAAAAAATTTTTTATAAATTAATAAATTCAACATAAAAAAAAAAAAAAAAAAAAAAAAAAAATACCTCAAAAGGTGTAAGCTTTGAATTATGGAACTTTCGTAACGTCTCGTGCATCCTTACGACTTTTTCCTCCAATTGTGGGGTAGTAGGAGGGAAACTGCGCCAAAAATGTTTCAATAGCTCGCAAAGCGAGACATAGACATTGCGTAATTCTTTCTCCAACTCCGGTGGTATCAACTCTGTCGAAAATAATCTTGCTAATTAATACTGAACCGCTAAGTTAACTAACTTTGTCTAATGCAATGCCTAACTAGTGGCTACTAATTGATAGACAGACTTACGGCCGACATTATCTTCGCGAAAACCTTTCATCAAAGCCCCACCGGGCGTTAATTCCCCGAGGGCATACACCGAAGCGGCTGGACTGATTAATGACGTAGCAGGCTGTCTAGATAATGTGTTCCCATTGACCCAGTTGGCAGCCTCACGTTTCAATAGACTTAACGTAGTTTGAAGATCATCTGTCGTTTGATTACTACCGCTACCAGCAATCGGTCCGTGCAAATACCTATCTACGTGGGTTAAATTTAACGGCGTTCCTAGGGCGGCTTCTGTTGTAGACTCGTCTAAATCGTCGTACGCAATTTTTTCTTGTATTCTACGCTGGAATTTCCGTTTAAAAGTCAATTAATTAAAAACTAGCAATCTTGCAGTCACTATGTGACTGCCGTGACTTGTGAAGTATAAATAAACAAAATTTTGCTTTATTAATTAATGACTCTTGTTAAATTGTACTGTACTTTTTTAACTATTGACATTTTTAAAGATATAAGCTCATCCCGATGTTACACTCATCAAGAACTTTCATTTGAATACCCACATGCATTTTTGATATATTTTTCATATATACATATATATAATATATATAAATATATGAAAAAATGATGTGGGTACTTAAATGAAAGGTCTCGTTGAGTGTAACATCGGGATGAGCTTATATCTTTAAAAATGTCAATATTTCACAAGATACAAGGTCATTTCTTAATTAGTGACATTTTTAAAGATATAAGCTCATCCCGATGTTACACTCATCGAGACCTTTTATTAAAGTACCCACATGACAATTTTTATATATTTTACATTTATGGTATTTGTGAAATATATCAATATATAAAATATATGAAAAATTGATGTGGGTACTCAAATGAAAGATCTTGATGAGTATAATGTTGGGGTGAGCTTATATCTTTAAAAATATCATTAGCTGACAAGATAGCAATGTCAGTTCTTAGTTACCGACATTTTTAAAGATATAAGCTCATCCCGATGTTACACTCATCAAGAGCTTTCATTTGAGTACCCATATGCATTTTTGATATATTTTTAATATATACATATATATAATATATATAAATATATGAAAAAATGATGTGGGTACTTAAATGAAAGGTCTCGTTGAGTGTAACATCGGGATGAGCTTATATCTTTAAAAATGTCAATATTTCACAAGATACAAGGTCATTTCTTAATTATGTATCTAAAGATAGAGCATTTTCGAATGCAGCCTAAACACTTATCATCATAAATTGACTATTGATGAGAATGATATGAAACCATAAAAAGGCACAACTCGAGGTCAAGGCTTTTCCAACGATACCAAATTTAACCATAAAAACCCATTTTATCTTATAAATACATTGGCCACAAAATTTTGCTTATTCTCTTAATTATATAGATTAATTATTTAAATGAATTAAAAGCAAGTAAAAAAATTATAAAAATTTACTTTTTTGGTTTTTGGTTCTTCGTCTGACTGAGGAGCGGAAGTTTTTACAGCCACCGCTGAGCCATTAACTTGAGGCGGGGCTTGAGCAGGCTGTCTGGCAGTGTTGGCTTTCATTACCATTATACTGTGCTGATTGAATCTCTTGATCATGCTCTGGTGAACAATGTTCCCGGAGGACTTGTCGCCTTTGCTAAAACCGCTATCGTAGTTCTCGTCAGTCGTTTTGTCTTCGAAAGACGTTATGTCCAGCAGCGGGTCGTTTATGCCAGTCTGTATGTCTTTTTTCAGCTCCTGGTCGTCTATTTTAGCGCACTCAGTAAACAGATCCTTGTTACCTGCGTTTATCCGGTCGCGATGAAAATAGTGAGATTGGAAAAACTTTGTCCAAAAATCTGACTCTGACATTTTGTGAGGCACGTTCTCCTGGTGCTTTCGTTTCACCGCTGGATAAGTTTTGAATATACTCTCTATTATGTCTTTTGTCAGGTTGTATTTCAAACCATTGCATCCGTCAGTTTGAGGTTTTATGTCTGCCTGAATAATTATAATTATTTTTTATAAATAATGTATGTTCATATAGTATCGAGCAATTAATTAAAAGAATTAAAATAATGTCTATATAGCATATGATTTGAACTTTGTAATGTCAGCTTTAATCAAACTTAAATTCAATTAAATAACATCAATATATAGTCTATAATATTAAAAAATACGGAAATACTAAGTACTGCCGGTAACTTGTGTATCTATCTCGGTATTATTATTGTAATATTATATTTTATAATTTTATATAATATAATTATATTGTTTTATTAACCATTAGCTACATGTGCCATTTAGATTGACAATATGTGACTTTTTGTAACGTTGTCATTCCCACATGGAAAAATATATATGTGAAAAATATATGCGAATATATATTTTCACATATATTTTTTTTGGTAATCGGAAAAAATAGACCCGAAAAAAATTTTAAAATTATGAAAAAATTCATATTATTTCATTAAAATTATTATAAAATAAAAATTATAATAATAGAAATTTATTAAATCGGAAATAATATGAATTTTTCATGACTTTAAAAAAATTTACCTTGAATCAAGTAAATAATTTTGAAGAATTTCACTTTCTTGATTTGAGTAAAAAAATTCTTAAACTAAGAAATTTTTTTTTTCAGTATATGCTTACATATATGTCTACATATATTTTGGCACGTATCTCTGCATATGTCAGCATCTATGTGAAAAATATATGACATATTTTTTTTACGTAAATATATGCGACATAAATATTATACATATTTTTGGCATATATATTTCTCCACGCGGGTTGGCTTTGTGCTGTTAGGTTTTTTTAATAAAGAAATAAATAAATTTAATAAATAAATAAATAAATTGAAGATAATGAAAAAAAAAAAAAAATAATTAAATAAAAATTCTTACAAGGAAGGCACTATTAACTCCAATATCCTGGCGTTGGCTTTTATTTGCCTGAGTATATTCGACTGCATGTTGGCTCCAAAATTCTTCAGACGTTATTACTTGTGTTATTACCAAATCACGGTATAATTGCAGTAATGTAGGATTCTCTTGTAATAATCTAATAGGAAATATATTTAATTAATAATATTAATCATCAAAACCACTTTGTAATTCAGTATCATACAAAAAAAATAAACAAAAAATCTTCACCTATTTTTTTCTTCCAGCTCTTTATTGACTTTCTTTTTAAATTTTGGTAATAACTGTTGCAACAGTTCTTTGACATCATCACGGTCTTTTATTTGTGCAGCTGGCCCATTTTTATTGACAAAATGAAATGTAGATGATGAGCCATCATGTAAAACAACTTGCAGTTGTATTTTTGATTTCCCGTCCGGTGATATTTTCTGCACTGTAGTAAAAATAAATTTTTAATAAAAAAAAACAATTGATCAATGATAAATTACAAGGCGAGTACTTACTCTTAATATCAGCGTATTTATGACTCACAGACACAGTGTCTTTTTTGTGGACCATCCATGCGATACGTTCATTCATTACGTAAAGAATACCATCGCCTTTTTTGTGACGGACCTCATTCACTTGCATCAGCACATCTTCCGAGGATGTAGTCATGGTGGGTGGACTAAACGGTACAATTTATCTGAAAAAATTATTTTTTTGATTACTTTTACTTCAGTAACTTCCGAACAAACTCACTTGACAAAAAATTTATTTTATAACTTATACATGAAAAAAAAAAAAAAAAAAAAATCGAATTGTTTTCACTATTAAACTATAACACATAAAATATGAGTAGCGTGTCCTTGGAAATTAAATTTATGTTACACGCAACACTCATAAATTGTAACAAAAAATTACACTGGATTTTTTGCGGTAATTGGTTAAGAATTAATTAATTTTTTGGGGGTTGTTTGAGAAATTTTAGATATTTATTATGAAAAAAATATATAAAATAAAAAGTAAACAATATTTGTTTGTTTAATAGCCGGTGAAATCAAGAGAGAGGATTTTATAAAATAAAACTACTGACCCGCGTTACTCAGTACACACATATAGAGTAATTAGGGGAATTATACAGGATTTTAAGGCACAATTAAATAATAATAAGCCGTGGAATAATATTAGGAGTTGATCTAGTCTAAAATTATTGGATTTTCGGGATATTTACCGGTGTAAATCTCGAAATTGTTGGAGAGCAGCGTGATGACGAGACGTTCTGAAGAACGGCCATGTGCAGAAACGCACATCAGATTCATGGCTAGCGAGTGAGCGAGCGAACAAGCTCGACGACGACGGCCACGGACAAACCGTCGGTACGGACAGCACCACCATCGACCTGCTGACAATACTCTCCTCTCACTCACTTTTACTGCGCTAGTCAACACCCCTTTTTACTCGCTTCCGCGCCCGTTTTTTATTATTTATTTCATTTAAATCTCCACTTTGACACTTAATTACTTAAGTTTTAACTTTTTACCGTATTTTAATAATTCACTACTTATTTACTCATTAATTAATTCTGTATTTATCACATTTATTGTTTGGGATATCAATAAAAATAAATATTTATTTGACTTAAATTGCGGTAATTCATTTAAGGTGGCGCTTTTTAGCGCGAAATTTAAAAAAGTCAAATTATGACTAGTTTTTCTTTTGACAAAATAAATCAAATTTTTTGGATAAGTTTCTTAGATAATTTTTCTATTAATTTATTTATCTAAAATATTTTTTTATTGCTTAAAAATAAAAAAATTGGTCAGAAGTGGGTTGATTATTTTTCATTTTTTTTTAATAAATAAATTTGTTTCCAAAAATTATTTAAAAAAAAATTGCATTTTTATTTTTTTTTAATTTCTAAATATCAATTTTTTTGCCATAATTTATTTGCTACTAAAATTTTTACAATTATTAAATATCTGCTAAATTAATTTTCATAATTATGATTCTCAAATTGAGTGACATCTGATAACTTTTAAAATTTTTCAAACAAATAAATTATGGGAAGAAAAATATATAAATAAATTTCTTCTTTAAAAAATTATAATTGCAATTTTTTAAAAATAATTTTCTAGATCTAGTTTATTTTTAAAGAAAAATTCAAAAAATTTCAATTACTTATCTACTAATTTAAATGTAATTAAAAAAATTCCACATGTAAAAATTATAAAAAACTATCAATGCAATTTTCTTCTCAAAATTTTTTTGATAAATCTTAAAATTAGTCTTGTTAATTAAAGTGTAATATTTTATAGTCTTAAAAAATTACAAATTTTCATAATTTAAAATAAATTTCTGATATTATTAAATTTATTAATTTAAATTAAAAATTTAATTAGCAAGCTTAAAAAAAGCATTAGTCTTCTTTTCGATTTCTTAAATAAGTGTTTTTTTTTTATTTTTTATTAAATAATTTAACTACAAACTACATTTATTCATAAATTAAAAATACGCGCTTGAGCTTCTTTCTTTCTTTTTTTTTTTTTTTTTAATTAATAAAACTCCGCTTTTAGCGTTTTACTTTTTATAGTAAATTTTATTCTAAAAAAAATACTAAATATTAAAAAATATTTGTTGAAAAATTATCAAAAACAAATCAATATCTAATAGTATGATATTTAAATAAAATAAATCATAAAAAGAGCATTCAAGTCAATAGCCTGTAATTGACGAGCTATTGTAGTGGTTGCCATAGCAATCCTTCATGTTCACATAGTATAAAGTAAGTAGTTTTATATAAGTACATATATACATAGAAATATATATAGATATGAAGGAATTAAATGTAGAGGAATGTATGATTGTAGGTAAGGGTTGAGAAAATCAAACAGATGTATACGAATTTTTATTCGCTTTAGTCAAAATTATGAACGTGCCGCAGTGAATACTCCCGCGCTCTACTTATGTACCCAACCACATAAATTTAAATATTAATTTAATTATCATAAAAAACAGATAAATAACATGTGGGTATGTCGGGACGGTATGTGCGTTAGCTCGTGCGCAAGCATCCCCGCGAATTCAATCGCGACAAACTCTCACATTGCCACATCACACTTTCACACTTTCACACCACATCATAACATATAACTACTTACAATAATAATAAAATTCATACACATTTATCAGGCAAATCCTTAACATGCAAACGCATCAGTTTATCATATTTGAAGTTAAAAGATAAATTCGCTAAAGTTTGGTAAATTTTTTGTTTTTCAGGATTCAATTACGTTGTAAAAAAACAAGAAAAACAAAAATTATGTTTTGGTTCTGCGAAATCAAGAGATTTAAGTTCAAAAAGTGGATTTAATTCATTTATGCGGTATTATACTCCGGAAAATTTTGATAATATCGCGCCTGGAAGTTACAACGTTTTAGAATCATTTAAATCTACAACTCAAGTAATTTCTTTATTTAAATTGATAAATTGAAGAGTTACATGCACTTGGAATTTAAAAATTTTTTAAAGTTATACGGATTTTTGTAGAGTTACTTTAGATAATTTTTATTTAAATGAGATTGAAGCTGAAGTTTAAAGACTTTTCTTAAAACTATCTTTCTAAAGTCGGTGAGCAAAATTTTCAAAAATTTTACATCAGCAGTCTCTAATTGTTATAATATATATTTTTTTTTTAATTATTTTTCAGTAATAAAAAGATTAATAATTTTTATAAAAATTTCATGATACTGAATTTAGATGATTAAGTTAGCCGACGTTCAAAAATTTTTGATTTTTTTTTATTAATTAAATTAAGACTAAAAAAGTATTTTTAAAAAATTGCACGTGTAATTTTTTAAAGTTTTCTACATGTGAAATTTAAAAAAAAATTTTTTTTAAAAGAATTTTTCAATAAAATAAACTATTAAAATTTTAAGATGTCGGCTAATTTAAATTTCATGAATTTAGCAAACATCTAACAATTTAATTGTAAAAAAAAAAAATTTATGAAAAAATTTAACATCTAAAAATTTTCAAAAATTGTAGGTGTGAATTTTTAAAAATATTCTTTTCATAAAATTTCATATTTTTATGAACAATTTAAACTTTTCATCGAAAATCAAAATTTCTTTTCTCAAGCAAGCCAATTTTTTGTAGAAAATCTTCCTGAGATATTTTACGATAAATAATTAAAAAAAAATAATTTATTATAAATTTATTAATAAGTAGAAAGTTTTTTCAGAAAAAATTGTTTTTTTTTTAAATTTCAAGTGCACATAACTTTTAAAAAAATAAAAACTATTAATTGTCAATTAATAATTACTTTTAAATATAAATTTTTAATAAAGTCATGCCAAAAATCATTCAGTAAAAAAGGATACGGAGGATTGGCTAATTCTGGGTATCGTATAATACATCAAGAAGATTTTCCAGCGCCAAATGAGTACAATACCGCACCACTGCCTGTGAAAAAAAAATTTAAATACCCGTTTAATTGCAGCGCAAAACGAAAAGATGCTTACATTAATAATAATCCTGGGTAACTAGATTGTTTATGTAATTTCTTAATAAGAGGAATAATAATAATAATATATAATATTGTTTTTAATAAAATAAAACTTATAGTCCAGGCACATATCAACTCAACTCGCCGCGGAAGCGTATCCTCTTTGATCACGACTTTGGACATTGTGTAAAAATGCGACTGGGTGTTGAAGTAAAATGTACAAAGAGAAACAATGACGTCTGTGAAATTTGTAATGAAAAACCCGTCGGAGATTATTGGCATTTTAATAACCGAGTGTTTATTTGCCGAGCGTGTATGAGTGAAGAGCGACGACTTCGCAAGCATAAAAAAGTCGAATTGAATAATTTTAAAGTACAATTACAAATTAATATTTTTTTTTAACTAACTACACGGAAAGAACAAGATGACACTGGATATCATCCCAGATTATGCTGAGTAAAAAAAAATTTCAGATAGTAGCTGCTATAATCCAGATTACAATGAGTATAATCCAGATATCATGCAGTATAATCTGGATTTTTTTAGCTACAATCTGAAATTTTTTTTCACCACAGATATCATTGAGTATAATCTGGGATGATATCCAGTGTCATCTTGTTTTTTCCGTGAAATTAATTAATTAATAATGAGTGTTAATTTTTTTTATTGATATTTACAGAAAATACGTGATTGCTCTTGGATTCATTCGCACGAAGGAACAGATGCCAAAATTTGGCTAATGCACCCGAGCGTGATAAAAAAATGGACTCAGCGAGAAGCTTACATGTGTTCGTATCTCAAAGATTAATAAATAAAAATAAAAAAAAATAATAATTGATGTTGTTACTATTAAATTATAAATAAAATATTTATAACAAAAAATTAATATTATTATGCGATTATTATTTACTAAATGAATACAATTATTATTATATAATATATGTTAATTATTGATACATAGTAATTATAATTATTGAGCGCTATTTACAAGAAAGATAATATAAAAAATATTTTTTATAATTAATATTGTTCGATGCGCACTTTTAATACAGCTAATATGTTAGCAAACTGCACTTGACAACACTATTTAAATATATAAATTTAACATTTAACGTTTTTAAAAATATTATCTAATTACGTATACATGAATCAGTCACTGGTCAAATTTACAAACACTAAAAAGTGCTGTTATAAATATAATTTTTTTATATCAATTCATAACTTGATCATGAGCAAGATAAAAAGCTAAAAATTACCATAGAAAGTTGATTAAATGCATTAAAATAAATAAAGTAATAAAAAAGCCAGATTGACCCACATTAAAAATAAAAGAAAAAACTTAAAAAATGGGATTTTAACTTTCCGAGGAGGAGTCGTCATGTTCGTGATCATTTGGCTTGGAAACAAATCTACCAGGATCTTCAATTGGATTTCCACCATCAGGAGCTTGTCGTGATATAACAGAAACGGAAGTTTCGGATGAGTTTAAAGAGGTATTATCATCGATTTCGCTAACTGTTTGCATGTCATTATCGTACAAAAGTTGAGGAGTTGTGTTAGTACTAGTACTTGTGGTAGTAATAGCAGCCACAGTCATAGTAATCGTACTCGGAGTAATAACCATCGCCCCAGTAGCTGTAATAGCCGAGCCGACACTATTACACGCCATTAAATCATCATTACAAGGTTTATGAATAACAGTCACGTCGATATTCCCATCAACGTTCTCGGAAACACCAGAAGGAGTCACGCGAGACACTTCGCCAGTTTCTATTGCACCAAAGTATCCTCCGTCAGCACCATCTCCAAGAGCGACCGTCGACATGTGATCAATTTCGCTAGTCGATGTTGACTTGTGCGATGAATTAATATCCTGATCTCTCAATCTCTTCAGACTTTTATTGATAGTGGCGTTAAAGCTCTCCACATATCGATTGTCTAGTCTCTCCACGGCTTCGTCGGCCTCCCCCGAGTTTAGACTCGCTGAATTATTTTCCTGGCGGTCGTTGTTTGCCCCTGCAGACTGTCCGTCAGAAATTGGGACGTCTGGAATTAAATGCGGGTAGAACAGAGGATTTAAACTTCCCATGTGACGGACATTAGAAGTCATAAGCTGGGCTGATAAAAAATCATACTCCACTGTGTCGTTGTTTTGATCATCAGTAATAAGTTCTTCGCGAATTAAAGTAGATATTTTTTCGCGCTTCTGAGTTTTAGCAGGTATCTCCGCATCATCTCTGCCGATTTCTCGACCATGGTACAGCCACTTTGAAGAATCTAAATTAAATAATCGTGAATTACTTGTATAATTTTCCGTCTGAGTTGGCACTGTACGCAAATTAACTTCTCGGTTACACTTAACATTATTTGATAAATTATTATTGTTGTTATTATGATGCAAGCTGGATAATAGATCGATTATACTGCGCTTCATCGGGGAATTCCCGATTGCAGGTGGTACGATAGGACTCTGCGGTGATAATTTGTCTAACAAATGATTAATGTGCATTCGTGTGCCACGAACCGGCTGATTCGTATCTCTATCTCTGTATTGATTGTTTGTTAATGGAACACTTGAGTTATTCAGATCTAGGTTAAATACGCCAGGATTACTGCAGGCGTTTTTGTTATTTCTTACACTATTAGGATTTTCAACCCTGTAAGGCGAATGTTCCGTATTGACTCGTGAATCTTTGCCATTAATGCCGTTACTTGATCCGTTGATGTTGGTGGTGGTGCTGGATTGAAGAAGACGGTTTTTAGTGGGATTGTAGTGGCCGTTTGTGAGACTAGCTGCAGAACGAGTGTTTGATACTGAGGAGTAACCGGTATCCGCTGTGCTGGTGGTACCACTTGGACGCGCTTCTGTTCCGTTTCCGTTTCCGTTTACAGTTCGTTCGGATATATCGCGAGGATGATCTACTGAGTTGCTCACAGCTGGTAGCTGTGATAGCCAGGGTACGTTAATGTTATCCAAGTCGTTTTCTTTATCATTTTCGTTGTCTTCAAACTCAAAATCCTGCTCAGTCGGGTCGAATTGTTGGGCCAGGTCTTCAAATGCTTTGCTGGTTACTTCGTTCAAGCGGAAACGGAGACTTTCTTTTATTTGATCCATTTTATCACTGAAAATTAAATTATTTTGTTAGTTTTTTTTATGATACTTCAGAAGACATTTAAAAATTTTTTAGGGTTTTTATAATAATTAAATTACGAAAAAAAATATTTTTAAAAATGCTCTATCTCTAGGATACATAATTAAGAAATGATCTTGTATCTTGTGAACTATTGACACTTTTAAAGATATAAGCTCACCTCGACATTACACTTATCGAGACCTTTCATTTGAGTACCCACATCAATTTTTCATATATTTTATATATTTATTTATATATATTACATATATGTATATATGAGAAATATATCAAAAAAGCATGTGGGTACTCAAATGAAAGCTCTTGATAAATGTAACGTCGGGATGAGCTTGTATCTTTAAAAAGGTCAATAATTAAGAAATAACATTTAATCTTGTCATCTAATGATATTTTTAAAGATATAAGCTTATCCCGATGTTACACTCATCAAGACCTTTAATTTGAGTACCCACATCAATTTTTCATATATTTCATATATTTATATAATTCACAAATACCATATATGCAAAATATATAAAAATTGCCATGTGGGTACTTAAATGAAAGGTCTTGATGAGTGTAACATCGGGAAGACCTTATATCTTTAAAAATGTCACTAATTAAGAAATGACCTTGTATCTTGTGAACTATCGGCGTTTTTAAAGATATAAGCTCATCCCGATGTTACAGTCATCAAGACCTTTCATTTGAGTACCCACATCAATTTTTCATATATTTTATATATTTATATATATTACATATATGTATATATGAAAAATATACCAAAATGCATGTGGGTACTCAAATGAAAGCTCTTGATAAGTGTAACATCGGGATGAGCTTATATCTTTAAAAAAGTCAATAGTTAAAAAAGTAAAGTGCAATTCAACAAAAATCACTATTTAATAAAGCAAAATTTTATTTACTTATAGTAAGGTTGCTAGTTAAGACTAATTTATAATTGACAACTTACTTCAAAGTTTGCGACAAAATAGATGTCGGAATCCCTCCAAAGCTCAGATTGCTGTTGATTTTAAGCTCAATATCACCAGCAGAATTTTGATCTTCTTCCTCCTCGCTGTCCTGCTCTTGACTCCCGTGATCTTGCTTCACTAAATCATCTGAGTAAGGTGACGACAAATTGGTGTAATTAAAAGCAGGAACCGGTCTCGCAGTAGCAGATTTCCCGAGTCCCACGACATCTTCCAGCGGAGTGATACTTATTTTCAATTGCCCATTAGATTTACCCCCAAAGTCCATGATGTGATACCAGCCGGAGATGGTCGGAAACCCAGAGGTCAGTACCGACAAATCGATCGCCGAAATACCAACAAGTATATCCTTCTCCAAATTAATACTCATACTAACATCCGGTGCCAGCAAGCGCCATACCTTCATAATCAATCGTTTTTCTTCCTTAATCAATAAATCTGTCGGCAATTTAGTCTCACAGCGCCACTCGTACTTGGGACTGGAGCTGTACGGATACACATTCGTCATCATGTAAGCATCTATTCTATTAGTATCGTTGGTACGAAACTTCTGAAAGGTTACATAAGTACACGGCTCCAAAATCTCATTATTTACTTCGACTTTTGGCAAGTGCAATGCGCAGTCAATCTCTACCATTACTTTGAAAGCTTTTTCATTAGAAACATCCTTGTCTTTATCAGAATGACAAGACTCTACATCAGCCGCCAAGTAGTCTCTGGACGGATTGTCCGCCAAGTGAAAAGAAGTCCCAGCAACGTTGTCATCGCTATCACTCGGATGATCACAACAAGTGTTTGACGAGCGAGTCTGATCAGGAGGTTCATCAAACTCTGCGCCGACTCCCACGCTCCGAAATATTTCACGGGACATATTGAAATTATCTCGAGGACTATCAGTCGAACTTTCCGCGGAAAAACTCTGAGAGTTATTTAAATTCTCAAGACACAACGGCTCTACGTGGATTATTTTTTGTCTCTCCTTATCTCGCGGAGGTTCATTTTGAAATTTAAACTCCGTTTGCGCGCCCTGGTCGACGATAGTCTTAGGAGCGCTTAGCGCTTGCGCTAGTCTGTCGACAATCGTGTGGATCACCGCTTCATCGCGATTATTTTGGTCTTCTTGAGTGTGTTTTGCGTCGACTGTTATTTCCGTTTGACATTCTTGAGTTTTTACCGCTGGACTTTCATTTCTTTGACGATTATCTGAAGCACCAGCACCAGTAGCAACAGCAGCAGTAGCAGAAACAGAAGGAAGATTAGCACGAGTGCGAATCCCCCGAGTCATTTCAAGCAGCGCAATTTGTTCAGCAGTTCCTAGAGCTACCAGTGCATAAATTTCCCCGCAGTGTCTCCCACTAACCGGATCAGTGACCGCCACCCACCCGTCGACACTTACAACAGGATACTTAGCCCTCAGAAGATGCTGCAAAACAAGCGGATCGCGATAAGCAACATACAATTGATGAACCGGCAATTTAGCAATTCCAATCAAAGAATCATCTGTTGCATTTTTGGAGTAAACTTCCGTGATAATACAATTATCTTTAGTCCGCTCTAAAAGCTCTAGGTTATGAATCAGCGGTACCAGTTGATAAAAATTGTAATAAGGATTTCTTCCGGTGCATACTTTACTAACCGAGCGATCTTCCCTCCAAAAAGTACGGCAAATTAAGTACGTACTAACATCCGGAAGATCTCTGCCGTCGCTGATGTAAATCAACCCGTGTAACAAAGTGTTTTCATTTGAAAATTTCGGAAGATCAATTTCAACCTCAACACTCCTTTTTTTTTCAGCATTTCTATCAATATTATTATAATTACAACTATTATTATTACCACTCCGGCTAAGACTTTCTTTTTTCTCCGGAGCACTAGTAGCTCTGCTGGACTTGCTATCTCCCGTAGCAGTTTTATATCTAGAGCTCGCAAAATTAGGCGACAGCTCAAGCACAGGAATGTTTTCCTTTGTAGAAGTAACAGCCTCGACAAACTGCTTGCCAAAGTGAGTTTTGTCACAGCCGAGCTCGACACTGACCTTCAGTTCGCCTATTTTTATTCCCTTTTTAACAACAGCGAGTCGTTGGGTGGTGCCTAGTGTTGATGACCGCGCTGCGTCGCTGATATACATCGAGCAAATTCCCAATTCAGCGGGAGTTCGTTGATTGAGGTGCCGATTGAAGACCTTGAACCTTAAAGGGGCCTCCATGCGTAAGTAACTCTTGGGTAAATTATAAACCGCTTCGTGGTTGAAGTAAACATTCTCTTCTTCTTGCTGCTTCGAGCACATTTTCACCGGCTTGTTTTCGTAGGTTGTTTTCTTATTAACCTTCTTGAGCGTTAAAAAACTCGGGTCGTACTGGACAAAGTAAGTTACTGAGACGGGAAAGTCACTCTTTGATAAACAGGAAGACTTAACTCGGCGAAAACCCGCTGGTGTAAGCTTCAGAGAGTCAACGACTATCCTTACACTGTCTACATAGTCAATTGGACTGGCTTCTTTTCGCTGGACGCTCAATCTGTTGGCTGTTGTTAATTCAGAAGACTCTTCTTTTGGAATCGAAGTTATATATTGATTATTATTGTCTAGATCTGTGCTTTGATGGGGATGATTTTCATTGCAAGACCTTATTGTCTCGACGGCAAAGTCAATCAAGCTGGGAGTCGGTGATTGAGTTCTCAGCGTCTCTAAGGCTTTTTTTTCTTTCGTGCGGCTCATAGAAGAGCCCATTAGATATTTGTAAAGCGCAGCTTCTTTCTCCGCTGACTCGTCAGACCGGTAACTGTCGATTGTAGAATCGCTCAGAGCCAGTGGGTCGCTTGAATCGTTAGACAGAGCTCCGCGTAATTTCCTCGCGCGAGCTACAACCTGAGCTACTAATCTATCAGTTAAATCCAAGGGATTCTTTTTGTTTTCTAAATTCGTGCGTTTTTCACGTAAAATTGAACGGTAGTTATCGGAGGTTAGTCTTGGAGACTCAAGATCGGAATTTATTTCAGAGAAATAAATAGAACGGACTGAAGAAATTTTTTCAATCTCCGGCATTTTTTCTCGTTTTCTTGGTTTATTTTTTTGAGGGCGAGATAATTGCAAACAAATGTTTATTTCTCCGAGCTTTAACCCAGTGGGACTGTAAATTGAAACAGAGGTTACTAGTTTGCCTGAAAAGATTTCTAGGAGGTTTGTAACAGTAGCTGTTCCGATAGACTGCTGAGTTTTTTTTGAAAGCACTGACAGTGACAGAGATTCTGCGTTTTTTAAGTATTCTTTGAATAACTCGAAATTTGTTTTTACGGAGTATGTCTCGGTGTTGTCTTTGGTGTCCTTGGCTGTTTCTGAGGGGCTGTTAATAAAAGCAGAAAAATTTAAATACTTATTTTTAAGTTTTAGTAATTTGAAAATTAATGTAGCATCTATTTAATAATTTTGAAAATTTTATAACAAATAAATAAAAAAAAAACTTTATAAATAAAAATAATGAAAATAAAGTTAGCCGACAACTAAAAATTCATATGATTTTTTTTATTAAAGAATTATTACAAAAAAAATGAAAATTAATTTAGCATATATTTAATAATTTTAAAAATTCTATAACAAATAAATGATAGCAAAAAAAAATTATAAAAAAAAATTGACGTGAAAATTTTTAAAAATAGAAAATGCAATTTTTTAAAAATGATTTTTTGCGAAAAATTTTTTTATTAAATAAAATTAAAAAATTGTTAAGTGACTGCTAACTTTAATGTCATACAAAAAAATAAAAAAAAAAATTTTTCATTTATTAAAAACTTCAAAAACTATAAGTGCAATTTTTTAAAAATATTTTTTAGTTATAAATTAATAAATTAAGCAAAATAAAAAAATTAAAAATGTCAGATAACTTTATTATTATATAAAAATAAATAAAAAAAAAAAACTTTATAACAAATTATGGCAAAAAAAATAAGAAAAAAAAAATTGAAATTTAGAATTTTAAAAAAATAAAAAATGCAATTTTTTAAAAATAATTTTTTGGAAAAAATCTTTTTAAATAAAGTTAAAAAATTGTCAAGTGACAGCTAACTTGGATTTCATTTTAGTAATTGACAATTATTTCTAGTAAATTATTGTTTACTTACTTAAATTTTGCATTGTCGAGCTCGCCCCACCAACAAGCAACAACTGTGACACTTCCAGGACTCCTACGAGTCCAAACAATCTTATCAATTGTTAAATCTAGATAACCGTGAACTTTACCTTCAACTAACGGAGGAAGCGATCGTTGTGATAAATATTTTCGATCCATTTGTTTACTGTTAAATGCTGAGTACTAGATTTGTTTTGATGTTTATCGTCATTGGATAGAGATAGTGTTAGGTTATTTTTTTTGACTGATATATACAGCTTGCGCCATAAATAATTAAGTCCAGTTTTCATAAAATTTATTTTTTCATGAAAACTTAAAAAAGCGCGCTTACGCTCGGGCGTAAAAATTGTGAACTAAAATTGTTGTGATTTTTCTAGAACAAAAAATAATTGAATTTCACAATAAACCTTATTTTAAGGATCAGGATTCATAGCAGTGACTCGCACAAATTGACGTTTTATACAATAAATATTTACAATTAGAAATTGTTTTTTGTTTCTTATTTATTAGTAAATTGCTTGACGAACAATAAATATTAATTTTTTATAATGGCGAGTGAAACTCTGAATAACCAGGTGAGAAAAAGTGATATAGGTCAAGTTACAGATTTTTATTAATATAATTTATTTATTTGTTTATTTATTTATTAATATTCCAGATGCCTACGCCAAAAATAAACCATGATTGGTATCAAACAGAGGCTTTTGTTATCGTGACGGTCCTCGCTAAAAATACAAGTAATGTCAAAACTCAATTCGGCGAGACGACAGTTAGTACTTATAATTTATTTATTTTTTTATTATTTATGTCAAAAATTGTAATAAATATTTTTTTTTTTCAGCTAAGTGTCAGCGCTAAATTACCTTCTGGAAACGAGTATAGTTTAGAATTGGATTTAGCTCATGAAATAGTACCAGATCAGTGTTCATACAAAGTGATCCCCTCAAAAATAGAGATAAAATTGAAGAAACGCGATGGCCTTAGATGGAATTCCTTAGAAGGCAATCCAGCGACTAAAGAAGCTATAAAACCTATACCTCAAGGTAAGTTATAACTCCTTAATTCTGTTATTAGTTTGATTAAATTGATTAAATGTAATAGACTGAAAAAAAAAAAAAAAAAAAAAAAAAAAAAAAAAAAATTAACTTGAATCAAGATGAAAAATTATTGGATCAAGTAAAATTTATTTAAACCAAGAAAAATTTCTTGGTTTAACAGCCAAGACCAGTGATTGCAGTTTCAATCGGCTTAGCGAAACAAATGGAAATTTTGAAAAAACGTTTTTAGAGATAATAGATAATTTAATAAACTATTTCACCACAAAGCGTTTTTTTCAAAAATTTCATTCGTTTCGTGAAATCAATCGAAACTGCAATTGCTCTGCTGTTGGGAGTGCGACAGAGATAGTTCCGTTAAACTCCGTGAGAGAAAAAGATGGTCTCGCCTGTTAAGAATTTTTTTTCTCAAATCCAAAAGATGAAATTCTTCTAAATTATTTACTTGATTCAAGTAAATTTTTTTTTCTGTGTACAATTATTATTATTTATAATTTTCGTACAGAAATACTCCAAGCAAATCAACCGCCAAAATATCCAAGCTCAAGCAAAAAATCAAAAGATTGGGATAAAGTTGAGAAAGAAATAGAGAAACAAGAGGCTGAAGATAAACCAGAAGGTGAAGCTGCGCTTAATTCTCTCTTCCAGCAAATTTATGGTACTGGATCTGATGAAGTTCGCAAGGCCATGAATAAGTCATTTGTAAGTGCTTACTAACTACTACGAAAATTAAATTTTCAATGTATTTATTTTTTTAATTAATTCATTTAATTTTTATTTTTTTTTTTTAATTAATTTATTTAATTTCTATTTATTTTTTTAATTAATTAATTTAATTTTTATTTATTTTTTTAATTAATTTATTCCATTTTTAGTTTTTTAATTAATTTATTTAATTTTTATTTATTTTTTTAATTTTTAGATTGAATCCGGTGGAACTGTCCTGAGCACAAACTGGTCCGAAGTAGGCAAAACTACCGTCGAAAAACGCCCACCAGATGGCCTCGAATGGAAGTCATGGGAATAAATTACATAATTTGATTTTTAATCAACAATCCTTTGCATTTCGAGAATATTTCCTCTTATCATTGACTTACAAATTTCTTGTATTATTTTGTACCATACATTCAATGGGATCTTTTCAACAAAACAATAGTTTGATTTGTAAATAAATAATTTAAATCAATATAAATTATTTTATTTTACATTATATACATTTATTTTTAACAAAGCGTAAAAATGATTTCAATTTTAATTGTAAATGCAAAAAGTCCATTTTTCTATCACCTTTAAATTAATTAATTGCTCCTACAATTATAAATAAAAATTTCTTCATTTAAATACAAAAATCTAAGTACCTATATTAAAAATACTTATATTACGAATATAACCGATTGAAAATAATAAAAAATAAGGCAAGAGCTCCACCAATTACTACCGTCTTATTTATATCATAATTAACAGCCGGTTCAATAATTTCAACACTAGGTAAATTAATTTGGCTGTTATCAAGAGGTTTAATTGAATCAACCACAACTTTTTGCTTATTAATCTTTTCAATACTATTTTCCAACATTGAAAAATAACTTTTAAATATATTTTCATTTTTTGTCTGTCCTTCGGCTATTATTTTATGAACATCGGAAATTCTTTTGTTGTTATAGATCATAGATCCACCTAAAGAAAGTATCGCGATAATAGCAGACGCCAGGATAGACAAGTACTTATACTTTTGCGCGTTAATATTCTGACTGTCATGGTATTCCTTGATGGCAGTTGCTAACTGAGTAAAATGATCGCGTTCCTCGTTCTCCAGCAAATTTAACTGAGATATAATTCTTCCTTGTTCCTGCAAGGCCTTGTTCTCCATTATTGTCAGCTGTACATACTTTGGATCCTCGCGCTTAGTTTGGATTAACTCACCGTATACTTGTTTCAGATTATCGGCTATCAAAGAAGCCTGGTTGTTCAAAACTCGTCGACGATTTTGACAGTCGAATAATTTATCTTGGACGGCTATCATTTGTTGTCGCGCTAGTTCGACGTCTTCTAGACCTGTCAACTGTTGGTACCATTTCCACCAGAGTACCAGCTGCTTTGGCATAGGTGTTGGCTCTAGTGCTCCTGATTTTAAATCTTGGATTATTGTTGTTCCATTTACTTGCTGTAAATAAGTTGATAAATTTTTATTGTTATCAATAATAATAAAAAAAATAAAAATATATTTTTATGAACTTTAAATAATTAAATAAAATAGATAAATCGACACTTGTGCTAAATTTATGACATTTAAGTAAGCAGTCACTAGACAATTTTTTAATGTCATTTAACAAAAAAATTTATTCCAAAAAATTATTTTTAAAAAATTGCATTTTTTATTTATAATAATTAATTTAGCATATATTTAATAATTTTAAAAATCATACGACAAATAAAATATGGCAAAAAAATTACAAAAAAAAATTGACGTGTAGAAATTTTAAAAACCAAAAAAATGTAATTTTTAAAAATGATTTTTTGAGACAAATTTTTTTACTATAATAAAATTAAAAAATTGTTAAGTGGCTGCTAACTTTAATGTCATTTTTTATTTTGTTTTATTTCTACATGTCAATTTTTTTTGCCATAATTTATTTGTTATGAAATTCTTAAAATTATTAAATATGTGCTAAATTAATTTTCATGATAAATTTTATTTCTAATTAAATAGAAATTAATGATTAAAAAATTTTAATTAATAAATATAATGATAAATAAATACTATACCTTTATAATAGTGTCATATTTTTTATTAGCAATATTTTGAAAATTAGTCAACTGCATATGTGCTCTTTCAGTTGCTGATTCAATAGCACTTGTTAAAACAGGTGATTTATAAAATCTCGATGTTATTACATCGAGTAATTTTTTTGAACGACTCGTCATTATTTATCTCTAATTAAAATATTTACAAAATAAAAATTTTTATTTATATTTATATTCATATACCCTCTCGGTGCTTATAGGTTACTTTCAATTAAAGGCAAAGTTGATATCTGACGTTTCATGTGATACGGCAGAAATTGCTGTCATTGCGTGGAATTAAAAAAAAAAGTAAATAAAAACTGTGATTATTTTTTTTAACTAACTTTATAATTATAATTCTAATTTAAAAAAAATTATTACGATTAAAATTAAAAAAAAATACTTTAAAGTTGTAATTATGGAATTTTTAAATATTTCTTAGTTCCCGCCATTTGAATTTCCCTGGCTGCGCATGCGCGTCATTTATAGGGAGCGCTTCATGGCACGTCCATCTTGGAATCGACAAAACCCGCTTGGTCACCGTTCAAGTAGCAGTAAATTGCACCGCGTCTCACTTTTTCTTCTTTTATCCTTAAAATAAAATGTTTTTTTCCACCCGTATGATTAAATATGTAAATTAAAAGAAGAATATTAGAAATTTTATATAAAATTATCCTAATAATTATTATTAAGTCATTTTTTTTCGGTTTTATAGTAACTACGCAGTACATTAACATTTAGATTTTCGTTTCAAATAAATGCTGAGTAACTCGTATCAGTTTTTTTTATTATATTCATATTTTTTTTCATCAATTTAATGTAATTAACCATATCAATTAAATATGCAGCTTTAAATATTATTATTGCTTTAACAAAAATTATTTTATTTCTATATATATATAGATAGAAGAGATAGAGAAAAAGAAGATGGTGTCCAGCAACTCAACTCCGTCATCGGGCATCTTTCAGCGAAGGAATAGCAGTTTATCGATGCTATTAGCCGACAAGCGGATTATCCTGCACATGATTTCTCTAATAAGGTTTGCAGATGATGCTCTAATCCCTAAACATCTGATGATTTTTTTAAAATTGATAATTCTAATAATTATGAAAAAATATCCGAAATTTCATCATTTTTAAAAATTTTTTTTATGAATATATTTTTAACTTTTTTTTTTTACACAAAAAAAATTTACAGATGTTTAGTTGATCTTATTATCATATTTATTAATATATAAATTACTTTTAATTGCATATTTTTATTTTTCATTTTCACTTTTGCTCATAATCGAAAATTACATGAATTTAAAAATTTTAAAAATTTTTGTATATATTTATTTATGGAAATTTTCAACTTGTTTTTATAATTTATTCTGATCAAAGAACAAAAATTTGATCTTATAATTTCAAATCATCAGAAATTTCAGTACTCGCAATTGCGGTTCTTATGATAATATACCGACAGATTTATATTTATATGTTTACACACATACTCATTTTAATTTACAATTTACGTCGTGCTTTGTTTGTGAGTTTGTGATTGTTTAATTGTTTTTTTAACAATAAATTAAAAAAATTTTAGTGTTAATTCAAAAAAAATTTCGACATTGTAAAAACTTAAAGTTTTAACAATTTATAAAACAAATTAACTTTGTCTATCAATAGACAATATCTATAAAAAACAAAAGTAAGTATCTATAACCTATAGTATAATAAATATTATTTATAATGTATTATTTTTCTGTAAATTTCTAATAATTACTACTTATTTTCAAACAATCAGATAAAAATGGAATCCAGTCCAGTAGAAACAACCAAATCTACCGAAAATAATGACAAAACCCGCGAAATGGAGATCGACGAACCCAAACCTGAGTTAGATGTAAAACAAGTTTCATCAGAGTCAACAGAGGTTGAAATTGATAACCCAGAAGATGTTAGTACGATATCTAACCCGGAACCTGCTGAAGACACATTTAAAGTCCCACATTTGATGTCTGGTAAGCCAGCTCCCAAGCGAAAACTACCAGAGCTACCTTCAAAAGCGGCTAAAAAACCAACAGACGACTCAGACGAGCCAGAAATAATCTCCGAGTCAACAGAAGCTCCAAAAGCAGCTCCTCAGGATCAAAAACACCTGCCGTTGCCTTACAAAGAGCCAGTGTGGAGTGGAACTCCACCAGAAGGTTACAAGGTCGAGATATTAAAGTCCGGAGTGATTCTAGACACGATAGATCTCTCGAAAAAAAGTTTCCATGTAATAGGACGACTTCCAGTCTGCGACATACCACTAGCTCATCCTACAATTTCAAGGTACCACGCGATCCTCCAGTACCGCGCCGAGGGAGATGACAAAAACGAACCTGGGTTTTATCTTTACGACCTTGAAAGCACTCACGGTAGCTTCTGGAACAGCTGTCGCATAAGACCAAAGACCTTCGTCAAGCTGAAAGGCGGACACATGCTTCGATTTGGCTGCAGTCAGCGCAAGTTCATCGTCCAGGCGCCGCCCGAGGACGAGGAAATGGAGTCTGAGTATTCAGTGACGGAGTTAAAGGAGATGCGACGCCAGGAGCTGATGGCTCGCGAGAAGGAACAGCAAATTCAAGAAGAAATGGAGCGCTTGAAGAAGGAAAAAGAAGAAGCTGAAGGCATTGACTGGGGAATGGGCGAGGATGCTGATGAAGATACTGATTTGACTGAAAATCCTTTCGCGGTTTCTAATAATGAAGAGCTGTTCCTTGAAGATCCTAAGAAGACACTCAGAGGATGGTTCGAGCGCGAAGGATTTGATCTGCAGTATCAAACTGAGGAAAAAGGAATTGGACAGTTTCTCTGCTGGGTTGACTTGCCCGTCGATTCTGGTCGCACAGTCCGCGCGGAAGCTCTGGTCAAGGGCAAGAAGAAGGAATCCGTGATCCAGTGTGCGTTGGAAGCTTGCAGGGTCTTGGACAGGCACGGACTTTTGAGACAGGCTACACACGAGGGACGGAAACGCAAGACTCGAAATTGGGAGGAGGAAGACTTCTATGACTCGGATGAAGATAATTTCTTGGATAGGACGGGAACTGTGGAACGGAAGCGCGAACAGAGGATGCGGAATGCTGGAAAACTGGAGAATAAAGCGGAAAATTTTGCGAGCCTCAGTGCTCAGTTGAGCAACATTGCCAAAGATATTGCGGAGGTTGAAGGAAAGTTGAAGAAACATGAAGAAGCCAAACGCGCTGGTAATTCTGATTCTAATGAAGATGCTCTTGATGCATTTATGTCTAGTTTAAACACTGCTGTCTTGAGCAAGAGCGAGGTTTTGAAGCTCAAGTCTACTCTCCAGAAGTTGAAAAAAGAGGAGGAGAACTTTAAAAAGCTGGTTGAGATTACGAGACCTACTTCTTTTCCGTCGTTAACTCCAATGTCGGGTGTAAAGGAAGAGTCGAAGGAACGAGATAGATCTACAGTGCCTGATGATCGCTTGGAGGACAAAAAGGTGAAGAGTGAAAAGAAGAAGGTGCTGAGTAGGTACGGATTGATTAAGAGTGAGGACATCTCAGCGACTGAGACTCTGCTGAAGCTTAAGAAAAAAACTGGTGGAGATGAGGATCAAGTGGAAGAAAATGAGGAAGAATGTGATGATACTGCGACTGCCATTGATGTTGATACAGTTGGAGAAAGCGAGGTGAAAAGTATAGATGTTGAGATAAAAAAAGAATTGTCAGAAGCTGAAATCGCGAGGAGGAAGAAAAAAAATATGAAACGCACGCAGAAAAGGGCGGAAAAAGCTGCCAAAGAGGGTAACAAGGCTTATGATGAAGAGATTCATAGTGAAGATTATTCTACTTGGGTACCACCTTCGAATCAGACTGGCGATGGTCGGACTAGTTTGAATGATAAGTTTGGTTATTAGTCTGAGAGATTTTATGATTTATTGTTGCTAATAATGAATAAATTATAAAATTTTTATTTATTGATTATTGATAGCTAAATTCACATATTTGCTCTTTAATAATATCTAGTGTTTAAATAACTTTTTCTTATAATTTAAACTAATTTTTTTAATGGAAGTAAATGAAATAATTGTTTAATAAAATTATATTTATATAGAAAATTGATTTATATTAAATTTATACCAGCTTAAAAATTTATCCACATTTTTTACCGCAGCAACTGCGTTTTGGAGCGCGATACCCTCGGCTCGATTCTCCCATCAGCGGATTATATTCTAAAAGTTTAATAATTAAATTACAAGTTAATATAACTGTTGATTAAATGAAAATGAAGTTAGCCGACATTTGAAAATTTTTAGAAATTTTTTATTGAAAAAATTTCAATTAAAAAATTAAAAAAAAAAATTTCACATGTAAAAAACTTGAAAAGCTATAAGTGCAATTTTTAAAAAATATCTTTTTAGTTATAATTTAATTAAGAAAAAAAAATCAAAAATTTTTAGGCGTCTGCTAACTTCAGTGTCATGTTGATTAATTGCAAAAATAAATTAAAAAATAAAAATTATTGATACCATCTCGGAGGTGGGATGAATTTGATGACTCGCCGGTTCCTAGTTTATTTCCACCCTCGGTACCGTTTAATAACTTCTTCAATTGTTCTTGTTTCAACTTTTTCCTCTGAAAATATTGGTGTTTAATTATCATTAATTTAGTTTAATTTATTACTATTATTATTTTTGTTACTTATTGAGTACCTCTTCTTCCTGTTCCTTAGCGCGTTCTGCTTCCTCGAGATATTTTTGTTGCAAACGTTGTCGAGCAGCTTCTACGGCTCTCATTCGCTCTTCAAATAAATCTGGATCTAAATTTATTAAAAATATTATTATTAAAAAATTTTTAAATAATAATTATTGTCAAAAAAAAATTACTTTTATGATATTTGGCAGAATATTGTTCATCATCCTTCTTTTGCTTCCAACTTTTATATTTTTCTTCCAAGTAAGGATACATCCAAATTGAAAGTACAATTACACCCACAATATACCAACCAACTGATGCAATTGCTTCCCATACTAAAAAATAATAATTATTTTCAATAATTTAATTATTTAAATAATTACAAAAAACTTAAATTTTTTTCTGGTGATTTTTATTTCTTAAATTTGAGGTAAATTTACATTTAAAATTACAAAAAATAATTAAATATTTAAATAAATAATTGAGGAAATTACTACAAAAATTTTTGATAACCACAATCACCACAAATTTCCTTAGTATACGTGGATTACTTAAATTAAAGAAAATAAAATTGAAATTAATATTTTAAACAGTAAAGTTTCTTACTCATTGATAGATATGACTGCGAATTAATTATTACAGTTTCACCTTCCATCGCAAATATCAAAGTAATAATTAACAAATTTTTACTGACAGCAGTTGTGTTTATTTTCACATATCATATTATATTCTATTATATATATACATGACATGACCTCGACGATTTTATTATCCTGTTTTACTGTCAGTCAGTAAGATATAATTAAACATATCTAGCTTACCATTTATAGTTACATGTGCTAGAGTTGTTTTAAAATTTTAAAATGTAGCCTTCGATTCATAGATAACAGCACCATTCACTATTTCAATTCATTTAAAATTATACCTTTAATTAAATAATTACAATCCCAAAACTCAAGGCAATAATGACTGATTAGATTATTGTAGAAACAATGACAAAATTAAAACATGTTAAACTTGAAGAGAAATATTTAATAATTAATAATTAAATTAAGAATCAAACTAGAATTTAATTATCATTTTCATGGTTATTATTAAAAATAAGGTTGTTGTAATCGCAAATGAGCTGTAAAGTCTGGCAAAAAGTAAGAAGCTGATTAAAATGTTGTGGAAAATGAATTGAAATTGTTAATTTTATTCAAGCGGATTATAATGTCGTAGTTTGAGAACTTAAAAAGGGGCAAGCGAGGCTTTTAAATAAAAAACCAACCTGATTGTTTAAGATGCATGAGAGGATAAGCCGGGGTGTACACTGGGGGTCCATTATGCCGTAGGTTTCAAGGTCTAAACAGATCGATTAAAAAAACAATTTGCATTTAAGCGTAACTAACTTCATGCAAGCTGCAGATGCATTTATGCAAACCCGGCGTCGCACTTAACAAATAGTCATTTCACCTGAGTCTATTTAGCTTACAAGGCACATTTCTATTCTGTTTCTCAAATTTTATTGCTCAATTCAATCCCCAGATAAGAGTCGAGCTAATTATCGCGGAATATCTCGAGGAACATTACATGTTATATCTGAATCTGATTAGCAAAGTGTCGTTAATAATTCATAATTCGTAAATAAAAATATTATTTAGTATCAAACAACAATTAAATTCAAGTCTTAAAGCAAGTTACTGATTCAATACTAAGCTACTCTCTAAAAATGAATCAGTGGAATTTCACTGTTTCACAGTTATAAGTATACCAAGTGGTATAATTATAACTGTGAAGTAGTGAATTTACTACTAATTTCCAGTGATTTTCACTGTTTTACATTTAGAGAGTACATAACAGCTAATGTACAAACTGCGAATAATTGTACAATAAATTTAATTATAAACAATAATAATGATATTAATAATTAATAATCAACAGATTAATAAGTTGAAACGGTTTCAATAACAGATGCATAGGTGTCGATAATGAATCTCTTTTAAAGTTAATTAGTTGTTTGAGGTGAGATGGGTCTGTTGTCGTGGAATACAGATTTACTCGTTAGTCTTCTTCTCCATCAAGTTAAGACTGGATGGGATAGGAGCAGAATTGAGTAAAGTAAAATTAAGAGCTCAGAGCTTACCTTAAGTAGATTGTAGTAGCTTAACTAAAATATCTCGGCACTTGTCAGATACAAAATTCCATTTTCTTATAATGATAAAAAATTAATCAAAAAAAAAAAAAAAAAAATTAGACAAACGGTTGACCCTGAAGGCCATCCCTGCAACTTCCCGCCACTTACATACCTAGGCGCTTAAAATTGCACTAATAATTGCTCTTCGAGCTCAAAAAAACAACTTATGTCTTATTTTGAGCTCTCCAAGCTCAAAGAGATAGTCTTTCTATACTTTTGACATAGAAATTAATTTCACATAACTTCACACTAATAGATTTGTTTATAGTTAAAAAGATTTATTAATATTTAACAAATCATTTATTAGAAGCCATTTGTTAGGCCTTAACAAATATTTCTTAGTATTTAAAAAGATTTATTAATACTTAATAAATGAATATCAGATTTATTGAATACAAACAAATCATTTTGAATACTAAGAAATATTTATTTAACATTAAAAAATGGTCTCTAATAAATGATTTGTTAGCTATTAACAAATATTATTTAATACAAATAAATCCTTCTATCAGTGCAGTCAATTCGTTCAAGAGATATCATGAACGAATGAAAACCGAAAAGTGTTTCTTGCACATAACTTCACATAATTTCACATAATTTCACATAATTTCAGTCAGTTTGTTCAAGAGATATCATGAATGAATGAAAACCGAAAAGTGTTTTCTGCACATAACTTCACATAATTTCACATAATTTCACATAATTTCAGTCAGTTTGTTCAAGAGATATCATGAACGAAAGAAAACCGAAAAGTGTTTCCTGCACATAACTTCACATAATTTCACATAATTTCACATAATTTCAGTCAGTTTGTTGAACAAATTTGAACAAATTTTTTTTTCAGTTTTTTGAAGATTTCTCAAAATCTATTGATCTGAATCGGTCCAAATAGTTTTCAAAATCTAAGTTTGGTCAAGCCCTTTCGAATGGCACCAACCACGATGAAATCGGTCAAGCCGTTCAAAAGTTATAAGTGGTTCACATACTTTCACACACACACACATACAGACACCGTGACAACCTCACGGGGATAGTCAGGGAAGCTTCCTGTGACCTTCAAACGTCGAGATCTGATGAAAACTCGATTTTTGCAAAACGGGGTGAAAACAATAACTTCCCGATTTTTGAAAATCTTCGATTTTCTTAGCGGGAAGTTAAAAATCTTAAACCTACACTGAGAAAAAAAAATTTTTGTCCAGAAAAAAATTTCTTGGCTCAAGAATCGCTTAAAATAAATTTTGGTTTTTTTACAAAAGAATATCAATATCTATCATAATAATAAAATATTGGCATTAATTTTCATACATTATTATAGATATATAAATATATTCACAGTGATAATATACTTAAACCCGGGGTTGAAAAACTGGCCCTAACAAATGAATAAGTTCACTTGAATTAAACAAAAAATAATTCGATCAATTCTTGAGACAAGAAAATATGTTCTTGAAAATTATCAAGAATATATATTCTTGTGACAAGAAAATTTTCTCAAGAGTAGTACTTTTTTTTCTCAGTGTAGAACATTAATTTTTTTTTTAATAAAGAAAAAAAACTCTACAGATTAGTATTTTGAATCGCATAGTACTGTTTAAGTCGATTCAATTCGAATGCTAGTCGCACACCCCCAGAAATTTTAACTAAACAATGATCAGACTTAAAAAATTATTTCAAGTTATTAAATTTATTTATTTTGTACCTTCTGATCGAAAGTATGTACGTACTTTCGTTAAAGTTTTTTAAGAATCGCTAAAGTGTTACTGATAATGATAATAGTAACAGTAATATAAAAATAACTAATTATAAATTAAATTTTCACGCATCATGCTGGCTCTGAAATACTAATCTACGGATAATTAAATACTTAAATATTTGTTATTAAATTTAATCATGTTAAATTCCTCGGCTGATTATATTCATAATTTAAAATTTATTAGATTATAAAATAGCAAATAGCAAATAGCCAATGGTAAATTACAAGCGTATTAATATTAAATACATGATTATGTTATGCCTACTCGCTGCTACTCGATACTACTCGGAGCAGGCCATCGGGCAGCAAAGATTGATCCGCAAGTACAGATCTGTGTTTCGCACAGAAGAAAGATATACTTTCGCACGGTGGTACCACATTACTAATATACATAATACCTACAAGCTAAGTGAACAGTTTATGCTTTCACCAGACAGAATCATCAAATAGATAAATGATTACCGTGATTACATATTTACTACTAACTATTAAGTCCAATGGATTCCCGTATAAACTTTTAATTCTACATACATAAATGTTTTTATTATAATTATTATTATTATCATCATTAGTATTAACGATATTATTATAAAATTTATTTATATTTTTAACTTCTTGGGAAGTCCGAGTCCGGGCGGCAAGTTTCACGGGCATGCTTCTTACATGATACTTATTCTCACGTTACACTTAGAGAAAAAACCCGGGAATAGATAAGGAAGATTTAGCTCAAGCTCAAATAAAACCAAAGTGAAAATTTATCTCGAGGAGTAGAGAATTGAAAAGCACTTTAGGCTCATCAAGTGCCAGACAGGGGCACGCGAATATATCAGAAGCAATAGCTTTTTTATTAATTTTTTTTTAGTTACTTACAGCTCGTAAACCTATTGGTATATGAGGAGAGATCGCGGTCGTTTAGACGTTTTTTGCTAATATAATAAATACTCATGGCTTACGTCTAGGTCCATGTGTGTGTGAATAGTATACATATGTATTTATATAACGATGCTCTTCCTCAAAGTTATACGTAGGTATTATTCAGAGATAATCCGGTATCTCTGTCAGAAGCTTAGCGATTTCTATTATACCGTATTGTTTTGATTAAGCTTACAATTCGAGAGAAAATGCGTTTAGAATAAAAAAAATAAAAAATGGCGATGATGGATTTTTTATTATTATGAATATTATACAGAAAAAACAAATTTCTTGCGCCAAGAAAATTTTAAGAAAGACAAAAATTATTTTGGAGCAAGAAAAAATTTTCTTGGCTCAAGAAACATTGACTTCATTCAAGAAATTTTCAATTTTCCTTGATATTTTCTTGAGTTGAGAAAATTTACACTCCAGTCAAGAATTTTTTTCAGTGTATGGGTTCAAACAACTACAATAATTTTTTTTCGTCACCACAAATAATTGTTTTGGTATAACTTTGAAATAAAAATTCAATTTTTTATCCTTACTTACACTGATAAAAAAATCAACTTAATTTAATATTGAAATTCTTAAACTAAGAAGTTGTTTTTAATTTAAATAAATTCTACTTGATTTGAAAATTTTTTTACTCAATATAAAATGATCAAATTCTTTAAAATATTTTTTATTAATTTTTTCATCAGTGTAATTAAAATTTATATTAACTTTTGAAGAAATTTATTCGTCTTTACTTATTTAGCCAAGTCGGAATTGGAAAATTCCAAATTTTTTAAAAATTTTATGGCGAGAACCAATGTAATAGTAAGTTTTCTATGAAAAATATTCACACAGAAAAAAAATTTACTTGAATCAAGTAAATAATTTTGAAGAACTTCCTTGATTTGAGCAGAAAAATTCTTAAACTAAGAAATTTTTCTTGGTTTAACAGTAAATTTTAATTAATTCAAAGCAATAAAACTTTTCAAAATTATTTTCTTAGTTCAAGAATTTTTTACTTGATTCAAGTTAATTTTTTTTCTGTGCACCAAAATCATCTTAATACTCCAGACTTCTGGTAATATCAATAAAATGATATGAAACAATGTCACTGCATAAAATTATTTTTAATCAGTATTATCATTAATACTATTACTCTTATGGTAGATAATATCGAAGTGTATACTCGTGCCAGTGAACTGATTCCTAGTTTATTGTGCAATTTAATTTGTAGTGCAACCTTGGACGCGATAATACTCGCAAACGCCTCACCGTTAATTGCCTTCTCCGCGCCCCTCGGTACATACATGCAAAGTGAGTTTGATCAAAGGTACATGAGCACAAGCAAACTTACGATCGATAGCGAATTACTCCTTGAGAATAAATAATAGATTCTTTCAATCATCCAGATTGAATTTTCTCAGAATTTGAGCCTCAGAAATGAAAGAATATAAATAGAACAACAACATATGAATGTTTAATGAGTAAATGGATGAAATTTCCTTAACTGATGTAATAAAAACGTAACAGCAGTTATATAAAATAAAATAGCATTTAAAATATTAATTGGGTGAAATATTTCAAGGTTTTAAAATAGTTTCTTTTAATCTCGGCATCTCTATTTTTTAGGACTTTTTTTAAACGAGGAACTCATTGTTCGGTTGTCTGCTGACATTGTCGGCGTAATTGTTATCTTAAGGCGTAAAAAATCTAAAAAAACGATGGCTAAATGTATTGTGAGAAATATGACACGGTTATTGTTTTTAAATTCAATGCCGTGTACTATAATAACAATCCAAATTGGATGTCTTTGTGATTTTATTTTCTAGTCTCTAGTTTACTAAACTTTTTTCTTCTTTCATTATAATTTTACTGAGTTTATTTAACGGTACTCATAATAGAGTTATTATTATTATTTTTTTATATGTTTTCATTTAAATTCAGTCTTAATTTTTTTTAACTGTCGGGTTCATCGAAAAAGTACTGCAGTTTTTATTTTGTTAAATAATAATAAATGAGCGAGAAAGTAAGACTTGTATATTAATATTTAGTAAATTATGGTGATGAGTGGTGAATAATGAGAGGCATTTAAATTGTGAAGGGAAATCGGTGGATTGATTTGTTGATTTACAAATCAAAATAATTGTAAATTGTTAAATTGTAAACGTTGAATATGTAATGAAACTTATAGACTTTGAGAATAGAGTTATGACCGGTAACTAAAGTCTTTAGTAAGGTAATTTGTGCTCGTGCGATTTTCATTGATAGGTGCATGAATTTCTCTTCCGTAAATACTCCAAACACAGGTTGATGTCTGATGCTACCATTAAAATCAAGAGGATTATATTTTCTCACCAAGCAAATAACGGTCATTATTATTTAATTGCTTTTTGATTACACCTATTTTATTTATATAGTTATAATTATTATTTATCTTTTAAAAAATTATTTTATGGACTTATTTTTATAATATTTTATAGTATTTATTGAACTTTCAATAAAAATCATATGTTTATAATTATCGTGGGAAATTTTAGTTTTTAATTTTTATCAATAGAAAATTATCGTTCATTAGATTTCTTTTTTTCAAAAAATTTATTTATTAAAAAAAAAAAATTTTAATCTATAAAAAAATTTCTAGATAAAAAATTTAACAAGATAATTAATTTTTAATTTTAAAAATATCTCTATTGTTTAAAAAATTCTTTTTAGCAGCTAAAATAATTTTTCTAAAAAATTCAAAAAGCAAAGATTTTTTTGTATCATTAATTATATAAAAAAAAAAAATATTCTCGCTCATAAAAAACCCCTATCATTACGACAGCAATAAAAAAAAAAACAATAGACCTGCTGTCGGAAAGACTTTTCTCGTACACGAGTGTCCCACACCATAACAGCAAGTATTTCATAAAAATAATAGTTACATCTAAGTTGATGACACGGAAATAATGCGTTAGCCTTGAATATTGCCGGTTCGTGCCGCGTTAATTTGCATAAGATAACACGGTGGATGTTTTAGCGAGTAATGTTGCGAGGGGTCTCGGGGCCGTAGACCAATATATGTCCGAGGACCACCATCACCATATCGTAAAGATCGAACGCGCCGATATTCTTCCCGAGAGTCGAGAGTTCTATGCAGGTCATCAGGATGAACAAGCGAGCCAAGGCGAATAAGTTAACCCGGTTCACTCTTTACTTTTTGCCATTAAATTTATACAGCATCTAATCCTTATTATTATTACTATACTGTAGACTGTAGACTGTAGACTGCACCATACAGTAACAAGTAACAAAGTAACAAGTAATGACAAGAAGGTGAAGGAGAAACGTCGGATCTCTGATGAAAACTCTGGTTATTTTTTGCTGGATTTAACTGCTGTGCGGTAAGACCTGAGTCTGCAGACTAAGACCAACTCGAAGAAGCTCTACTCGATGAAACTGTAAAGTACCGTCTCAGTCTCGACTTCCTCAATCCTCCGTCCTCTATGTATATGTAGTATAGTACTTGTTGTACTTACAACTTTAACTATAACTACTCAGGCCAAGTAAACCCGCGAGATACAGATGAGAGCAGCAAGGGATTCGTGATAACCTAGACGTCTACACTGATAAAAAAAAAAATAACATGACTCAAGAGAAAAAATCTTGAGCCAAGAATACAATTTCAAAGAAAATAAGTTTCTTGCATCAAGAAAAAAAATTCATGAGTCAAGAAATTATTCTTGATTTAGGTAAATTTTTCTCTTGACTCAAGAAAATCGTTTTCTTTAGAATGGTATAATTAATTCAAGATTTTTTTTTTTGAATAAGGTTACTTTTTTTCTCGGTGAAAAACGACGCCGTAGATATATAGACACATAGTATTATTACATAGCTGTTATCTATATTATTAAGAAAATAAGCAAAATTTTGTGGCCAGTGTATTTATATAATAATATGGGTTTTTATGGTTAAATTTGGTATCGTTGGAAAAGTCTTGACCTGGAATTGTGCCTCTTCATGGTTTCATATCATTCTCACCAATAGTCAATTTATGATGATAAATATTTAGGCTGCATTTAAAAATGCTCTATCTCTATATACATAATTGAGAAATGACTTTGTATCTCGTGAAATATTGACATTTTTGAAGATATAAGCTCATCCTGACATTACACTCATCGAGACCTTTCATTTGAGTACCCACATCAACTTTTCATATATTTTATATATTTATATCTATGAATAAATGAAAAATATATCAAAATGCATGTGGGTACTCAAATGAAAGCTCTTGATTAGTGTAACATCGGGATGAGCTTATATCTTTAAAAATATCAATAGTTAAGAAAGTACAGTGCAATTTAACATAATCAAGAAATGACCCTGTATTTTGTGAACTATTGGCATTTTTAAAGATATAAGCTCACCCCAACATTATACTCATCGAGACCTTTCATTTGAGTACCCACATCAACTTTTCATATATTTTATATATTTATATATATGAATATATGAAAAATATATCAAAATGCATGTGGGTACTCAAATGAAAGCTCTTGATGAGTGTAACATAGGGATGAGCTTATATCTTTAAAAATGTCAATATTTAAAAAAGTACAGTGCAATTTAACAAAAGATATTTAATAAAGCAAAATTTTATTTATTTATAGTTCACAAACCACGGCAGTCACATAGTGACTGCAAGGTTGCTAGTTATTATTATAGCTTCAAAATTTTGAATCCGCGAAAATCGTAAAAACTTTGAAAATTGTCAAGTTTTAGCAGAAAATCGTGCGACCTGAAGAAAATCCCATGTAAGCTTCTACCTCGTGCTTCGAAATTTGGTAAACACATCTAGTGGAAGCATTGTAGACTGACGAGCTAGAAGTTTATCATTGTATTATAAGACTAAACAACTTTTCCACTCACTCACTCACTTACTCTATCTCTATCCATTACAAAGAGTACATCAACCACTCATCCTAGTAAAGTAATTTCTGGGTAATAAACAAGTTAAAAACAACTCTCCATTTTTTTTTATTTTTTTTTAATTTTCATTTCATGACCCTGCCAAATACAGTTATAATAGTAATCATGATAGCAATAATATTATAATAATAAAAAAATTTTGTTTAATAATAATAATAATTATAATAATAAAATAATGATAATAATAGGTAGTATCTAAAAAATATGTAACCATCTTGATAATTCTTAACAGCTACCGTGCGTCGTTGTGCAACATGATAAATGTGACGTATGTACACACTGATATACGCGACTGTGTTAGTTTTTTCTTGTATAAGAATAAAAAATCTGATATGATGACAGACTTTTTATTTAACATTTTCATACAAGATTTTATTTTATTTTATTTAAATAATGTTTTATTTCTTTTTTTGACTTCACTTTTTATTATTTATTATATTACCATGTATAATTTATTTTTTCAACACATATATATACGATTCTCTCACAATAATCATCATTAGTTATTTTTATTATTATTTATTACACAATAAAACACCTGATTGATATTTTTAGTACATAAATATAGTGCGTATTTAAATTCACTAGTCATTTTTATTTTAATTAATTAACTCCGGTTTTTTTACGGCGGATCGTCATTTTTTATTACATTTATTTTATCTAATTATTTTATTTCGAGTATTTTTAAATAAAATTTTTTTAATAAATCAATAAATCGAAATGACAAAGAATCGTTTTACGATAACAAGTGTGTTACAACCACAATTTACAATAAACATTTATTGTTACTATTTTAATAGTAATTATAATTATAATGATAGTTATAATAATAATATTTGTTGATAAAAAAAATAAAATAATAAAACCTTCCCTTAAACTCGTGGCGCGCGTAAACAAGTAAGCAAAAATTATAATTATTAGTCTCGTATAAAAAGTTAATATAATGCCTTTTTTATACAGCGTTTGTTTACTTATTTATTTATTTATTTATTGATAATTATTAATTATTATATTGCTATTGCTTAATATTGCGTCTATGTATTTATTAAATATAACCCTTAATTAAAATATAACATAATAATTGCAGCGCGCCGATCATCAAAACAAGTTTAACAATATTTTAATGAATAACAACAAAACAAATCGGTGAGGGAATAATTTACAGAAAAATATAATTGTCAATGTGACAAACAAATATATTAAATAAATTGAATTTAATTTTTTTATCACATTTTTATTCCTTAGACACTAACACACTGAGTGTGTCTTTTCATAAATATACTTAATAATAAGTCCAATAAATATGATACGTTTTAATGAGCATTAATTTCCCTCGAGTTTTTAAATAAAATCGCGCGCCGCACAGCGTACATTTTTTTTTATGTATATTTATATTTATATATATATAAATCCGTGCGAGATCCGAGAGATAATTACTGGCCCCCATTGGTTATCAAAGAGAAATTTCTTACTTATATTACGTAATAATGTAATAATAACTAAAATCTAGGACTAATAATATTCTCGTTTGAACGCGTCAAGTTTTATCGAAAACTTTTTCTGTTCATACAAATATTTTTAATTTACAAACTATTTACACTGATAGTTTTAACTCTAATTAGAGACTACTTACACTAGCAGCGTTGCGGTTTTTATATTTAATTATATAATAGTAGTACTTTATTTTTTTAACCATGCCCACTGATATTTACTATTAAATGTATTGTTATAAGTTACAAAAAACTTAAAGTGCATTTTGTTTTTCTACTGGCTATTTCTTGTACCAATTTAGTTTTAAATATTAAACCGTTACCTTCTGTGATAGTGATAAATGATAATTGATTAATGTTTATGTATCAGTAACAAAGATTAAGGTGATTCGTGGAAGGTTAAAGCGGAAAATATCGGCGTTAAAATGATTATGTTTCGTGATTTTCAAATTTTTTATTTCAAGACAGACAAGGCACTTTAGATTCAGATGCTCAGAAATTTTTTACCGCTTCCATCCATGAATCACCTGAGAATATTCGATATAACATGAGAAGTTAGTCGTAGTTTTTTTTTTGCTAGTAACGTAGGACAATTTTTAACCGTTTCTCAATTTATGATTCGAGTTTGAAATTCCCTCGTTTTAATTGGAATGCTAATGGACGGAATCGAGGGTTTTTTTTTTACTTATTAATAATTACTGTAGAAAAATTTTTTCCGAGTGCAAAATTTTTTTTTTCAATAATTTATTTAGTGAACTTGAAAATTTTATACATTAATTTTTTTTAGGCCATACTTAAAATTAGTCTCAAATTTGGTTAGAAAATTTAAATAATTTTTTGGTATGTTTTAAATTTTTTTAATTATGAAAATAAAAGCGAAAGAATTTTTTTTAATGAAAAACATCTTAAGAAAGTTCACTAAAAAAATTTCTTAATCATCAAAAAATTACGTGTAGCAAAATAAAGATTAACATTATAAAAATAAATTCAGAATATTTCACAATAATGCGATAGCATTAAAATAATAAATCAGATATAAGTAGTTAAGCATAAATGATAATTATTTAAGGCACTATAGGCAAAATAATAAGATGATTACTTTGTTAATTAATAATAATAATAATAATTAATAATAATAATGATAATGATAACATAGTCGTTTTGCAAACGATCAAAGGCACTATTATCTAATCAAGTAACGGCGTAATAATTCATTTATTTATAAATAATAATAATAATAATAATAATAATAATAATAATAATAATAATAATAATAATGTTCGTTAAATAGTTAGGTTAAACTGGCTCTAGCATATACTGGCATCTCGTTGTGCATCTCATTTGTTTCTCCACAAGATAAATATAATTTCCTCGTTAACTTATTCTACAATAATAATTAAATATCATAGTTCTGTTGTATAACTTAACTTGATTACCTATACCACGGCGAAAGTTTCGTCGGCAAACTTCTATAAATCCCTAAAACCATTACAATTACATTGTACTGAACAATAAAACCAACAATGCGTCTCTTTAATAGTTAATTACCACAAATTTATAATTTATTGCTATTGAAATATATTTCAATAAAAATAAAAAACTTTTACTTTATTTAAACAAAAAGTGCTTTATCAATTTTTTTTAAATTACAATTAATACCTACGGCAGTGATGAAATTTTGTTTCGCGATCTAGTAGGACGGTTATTATTTAACAGCGACACTAGAAAGCATTTTATGTACTTAATTAATTAATTTAATTCATTTTTAAAAATATATTATTGTACAGCCTTAACTGCCAGCACATTTACTTTGGCACCTTTCACACAAATTTACGACAAATAGGTATAAATTATTCACTTTATTTTATTATTCATTTATAATATATATTATTTTTATTAAATATTGCTTTTTATTTAATTTCAACTATCTATTATAATTATTACTATTTATTCCCTAAATAATAGACCGCAATTAATACTTGGCTATTAAAACGATAAAATATATCCAGGAAAAAATTTTTTTTTTTTTAATTAAATCTGATGAAAAATTTAATAGTTTTTATTTTAAAATTTAACTTAGTTATTTTTTTAATTTGCTAAAAAAATTAATGTTTCTTATATAAAAAATTTTTTCCTGAATAAATAACACGTATGATTGTCCGTTTTATATAAAACGCGTAATTCTTTTGTATATTATTTTAAAATCGTTAATTGCTGATAGTTAAATAATTATTTTTTTGTTTATTTTCATTAACATTTTTAAATTAATTATTCACAATCACGATTGTATTTATTTAACTGAGCATGCTAAGTCCCAAGCTCCATCAAAGGAGTTGTCATTTTCTCTTTAATAAACTCTCTAATTATTTAATTGATTAATTACTTCGACAATTATCTACTCTAGCCTTACAATTAATATAAACATAAATTTAATTATGATACTTTTACTGGCTCCTTTTATTACTGATAAAATAGTAAATCAACAATTGCTCTAGACTAGTTGAGCTGGCCTTAAAAATTCATTAATAAAATAATCAAATTATTATTAGCAATAATAATAAAAATAATCATAATAATTATTATAAGATATATTAAAATTGAAACTAATTGCACGTCCTTGAACTTAAAATGTCAGGACGTTGTCAGCAAACATTTAACTTTAGTTATTTATTATACTTTGTTAAATAGATTAATATCTAGTGAAAAAACGTTACGTTGGCCCGCAGTCCCACGCGAAAATCGCGCACCTCGAGGGAAAGGGTTGTTCAGGTCCCGAATGTATGTAGTTAAATCGTCAACTTGTATTGGTCTTTCTTATCTATCTTCATCATTATCTTTATCATTATCTAGGATTTCAGTTTTATTCGCTTATTTATATTACGAATAAAATCCGGATTAGATTGAATGTTGGCGCTTATATCTGTCAGTGCCTCTTCATGTGCAGTGACAAGTGATCGCTTCGCGAAAACGACCGCTGACAAAGATGGCACTTGAATGGTTTTTGGCCGGTGTGCTTGCGATAGTGACGCGTCAGCTCGTCCGAGCGGGCGAATTTCCACGTACATCCTTCCCACGTACACTGATATGGTTTTTCTCCTGTAACAATTAAAAAAAAATATTTTTTCATTTAAAAAAAATTTTGGAGCGGCTTAATCAAATTTTCTAATTAAATGATTAAAAACTAGCAACCTTGCGGTCACTATGTGACTGCCGTGACTTGTGAACTATAAATAAATGAAATTTTGCTTTATTAAATAATGACTTTTGTTAAATTGCACTGTACTTTCTTAAATATTGACGTTTTTAAAGATATAAGCTCATTATGATATTACACTTAACAAGATCTTTCATTTAAGTACCCACATGCATTTTTGATATATTTTTCATATATATATATACATATATATAATATATATTTTAAAGATATAAGCTCATCATTATGTTACATTTATCAAGATCTTTCATTTGAGTACCCACATGCATTTTGATATATTTTTCATATATATATATATATAAATATACGAAAAATTGAAGTGGGTACTCAAATGAAAGGTCTTGATGAGTGTAACATCGGGATGAGCTTATATCTTGAAAAATGTCAATAGTTCACAAGATACAAGGTCATTTCTCAATTATGTATCTAGAGATAGAGCATTTTCGAATGCAGCCTAAATACTTATTATCATAAATTGACTATTAGTGAGAATGATATAAAACCTTGAAAAGGCACAACTTCAGGTTAAGACCTATCCAACGATACTAAATTCAACCATAAAAACCCAGTTTATCATATAAATACACTAGCTACAAAATTTTGCTTATTTTCTTAATAATATAGATTAGTCATTTTCGGGACTTAATTCGATTAAAAACTTAAATTATTGCATCAGAAAAAATGAAATAATTTGAATTGCGAAAAATCAGTAACGTAGGTTAATAAAATACTCGAGTTTCAATAAAAAAAAACTATTTAAATGACTAGTCTATTAACTTATGATTGGAAAATAATTTTTAAAAGAAATAATTGTTATTTACTTAATAAATTATAAGAGAAAGTACGAATTTTATCCAGTAATAATTATTAACAATAATTATTCGAATTTATTGAGCATTAGAGTAAGTATTTTATAAAAGTATAAATAAATTTCGTAATTTTTCTCTGTATCACAATCATACTACAGCCTCGTGATGTAATCTAATTAGACATATAGTAATAGAAGTAAGTAATGAATAATGACTAACGACTAATGAGTAGTAATAATTCCAACATTAAAAATAATCATTAATCCACCGGGAGAGTATTTTGATGCAATAAAAATAAATTTAGCTGTAGCTGGTAAAAATAAAAAAAAAACTAAATTCGATCGATCTCACGATCGTGGAGAACCCCGAGGATAAAACGAGTCACGAGGTCCCGCCACGATACGATCGCCCAAGAAAACGGAGTAGAGCTAAGTTCGTTGTCTCAAAGTCTTTTCACACCCAATTATTGGCTCGTCAATATAAATACCTCCGAGACTGGATCTCCAGATCGGTATTCGCAGGTCCGTCTGAGGGTATCGGACATAAGGTCGTCAATGTCGCCGGTATCGATCTCTCTGCTTACAATCAGACCGAGCGGTATTACCGTACCACTACTGGTCTTTAAATAAATTTAGACAGTCAGGCACAAGTATATCAATCCTAAAACTCATTGACAGCCTGTCGGAATTTTAGACGTCAGTCAATCGGTTACCGTTTAAGCTTCAGAGATTTTTATTTAAACTTTGTTTAGTACAGGCTTGTCTTGCTATTACTAAATAAAAGGCTTTTGTTTGTTTTGAATATTGAATCGCGATCTGATCGAACTTAAGTTTTAAGACCCAGTATTTAACTCGGGGATCTTCGGGTCGTCTACCTGATCCTATTACCTAGCTAAAAGACTGCGCTAGGGTTAAAGGCTCGATAGTGAAGGATATAATGGGATCTTCTATTCGGATCTTTCAATGGATAAATCCCGAGTACTGTTTCAACGGACAAGTGCCTCATCTTTATCTGTATTGAAGACTTGCCGTGTTTGATCACCGAGGATCGAGCTTTGATTAATTCACGCTCATTTCTGCCTCTTTGCTCTTCTGACTTTTAGATATCCGGCTTTCTTGTAGTGTTACTATTTAATTCCTATCCGTTTAACCTATTCGAAGCGATTATACTCGGGTTTCAGGGGTTATTCTTCGATGTTAATCGTATTTGATTTTACTTGCGGTCGTCTATTAGTTTAAGTAAGGTAAAAGCCCCAATAGATGATCACGTACCAGTATATGATCACCCCATGTATTTGTATATATATATTCACAAATATAGGTATACAAATACATGGAGTGATCATATACTGGTACATGATCATCTATTGGGGCTTTTACCTTACTTATTTAGCTAATTTTTAAAATTTTTTTATGTATATACAGCTTTTATTTTCATTTTTAAAACAAAAAAAATTACTACAAGTATTTGAAAAATTTTTTTTTATCTTGAATTTTAAAGTTCCGAACTTTACTTTAATCAATTCTTCAAATAATTACAGTATTTAGGTTTTTTTTTTTTAACTACACGGAGAAAAATTAATTATACTACCTACTATACAAAAATATTAACTCTTATTATCTGAAATGATAATAAAATTAATTAGTAATAAAATAATAGGTTGTACTATTGACAATTGTAATAATTACTATTAATAATGGTAACGATTACTATCGAAAATGATAATTGTAATTATTAAAAATTATAACTGTTATAATTGAAGATGGTAACTGTAACCATCTCAGATTGTAAAAATTCTGAAAGAAAAAATAATATAAATTTAGTTAATTAAATCCTTTATTTATATTCATATTTTTTTTTTAATTTTAATTTTATTGAAAATTTTAATTTTTCTGGAAACTTATTTTAGACAAATAAAAATTTAAATATAAATTCAATCCCAATTTAATCCTGATTTTTGTGCACTACACTGCGCTACAGCTGCTTGTAGTTTATTCAGAAATGCATCCACGGTAACGCAGATTCTCAATTTTTTAAATAGTCTTTACTAGCTTAGATAGTAGCTATTATTATTACTGATGGTAACTGCAACCATCAGGTTATATTAGGAATTACAATTTTGATAATAGTAGTAACTAATTAAAATAATAGAAGTTATTGTTACTGATTACCATCATAATAGTAGTACTTGCCATCAGGATGGTAAATACTACAATTCAGATGGTTCACTTAATTATTTAAATAATATTTACTACTATCAAATTCAATTAATAGATTTTACCATAACTAGATAATAAACTCTACTATAAAATTTTCTCCGTGTATCAAAGATTAAAAAGGTTTTTTTTTTAACAATCAATTTTTTAAACCAAATAATTTTTTTTTTTAATTAAGAAAGATTATAATAATTGATCAAAGTCGATTCTTTAATTTCTTTTAAACTTTTAAAATTATTAAAGTAATAATCTCTGTAAATTTTTTTAAAAAATCAAAAAAATGCATCTAATAAAAAAAAACTATTTTTTTTATTACAATAATTATTAAAATTTTCAACCATTAAAAATAATAACAAATAGTAAAAAAGATTATGACATTATAATAAATAGTAATCATGACATTTCACGCTCAAAACCAGACATAAATAATAGAATAATTTATAATAAATAATGAAAGCTCATAACAGAAAGATAAAAAATGCATTTATACTTATTAATAATCCAATAAATAAAACAGGTGTAACTACTTATTATCCCGCGTGACCTTTACCGCATTTAAATATTGAATATACAAATCACCGATAATTATATCAGAGCTCGCAATATTTAATTATAAAACGTTGAAATAGAATTATTGAAAGGCCGAGCTAAACACGAACATATCAGGAAATTAAATTCGAAAAGCTGTCCGAGCATCTAATCGTACGATTACAAAGTATATACAAAATGAACCGATTGATATAGAAATCGATCATCGTAGGTCGTAGTTGGATTTTCAGCTAGTGGCTGAGTAGTGTAGTAGCTGCACGGGCTGCTCGACATTGTATTGCGCAAGTAACGTCCGGTAATCGCAAACTAATGACGACCATAAGAAATCAACAGCAGGAGTTGCGTAATTCTGAGTAATTAGTCCATTTACGAGCTCGGGGCTAAGACTACTCGGAGATGCATATACACCGGCAACTTACGTATTTATTCCCGTGCTCGCGTACTCCTATTATATGTACTAGTTGTAAGTACTCATGGGCCAGTCTGTAGTCTATGGGATAGATATTATTGCTGGCACATAGTAATGGAGCATTAATATCACCGTTATTAATGTATTTTCATATTATTTTTAAACAACCGACCAACCGTAAGTTTATTGCGCCATACATTAACGCCGCGGTTGCTCCATCTCCAATCCTCTCATTAGTCTACACTATTATGTCTATCATACAGTACATACACATTTTCATTTTTACTTTTATTTAATGTTCGATGGTTGAATCAGTTTGTTGAGATTTTTGTTCTCGAGCTTAGTTATCCGCGAGCGAAATATTGTAAGCTATTTTACTCCTTTTTAAAAAGAAATTTTTATTTTTTCTTATTAGATTTTTTTAAGTAGTAAATTTTTATGTAAAAATAATTTTGAAGATCAAAAACAATAAAATAACTTCAAATTTAATTTTTTTGAACTAAAAAATTGTTTTTTATTTAAGATTTATTCTTTTGAATTGAGTTAATTTTTTTATCACCGTAAAAAAGTTTAAAAAATCGATTGGCTGCAAAAAAGCCAACCTCCTTCAAACTACCTTCTTTTACTACAATCTACTTAGAGAAATCTTTTTTGGTAACTGCAATAATGTAAATTTGAGTAGCTTACAAGTCTTCAAAAAAGAAGTTTTTAATTACTTATTCAATCTTGATAATTAAAACGAATTCTAATAAATAACAAATTTAAATTTAATACATTGAAAATTAAAGATTAAAATAAGGATGAAGTAATTGCAATTCGCAAAATTATTATGCTGAATTATCACATGATTTGGTGATAGTAAAATTCTATATTTTAAATTATTTTTTTTCTATATTAAGTTCCAAGTTCAATTTGATTTTTTTTTTTATCTTGTTTACATATAAATGAATTTAATTAATTATTGTACAATACTATATTATGTACTCACAGAAATTGCTTTCTTGTAAAAACTGTATATACTATGTAATTGAAATTGCTATTTGGCCTGTGCCTTGGCATTAAATAAACAAAATTTAAATCTAAATCTAAAAATGAGCTAATAATTTTTTTTTTATTTATTTCAATATTTATCGATAAGAAAAATTACTAATTTTAGAGTCGGAAAATTTGGTCAAAGTATGAATATTAAGAATTCGACAAAAAAAAAAAAACTTGGATAAAATTTTTTTCATTTCATTCTTGTTATCTATTTATATATTAATAAATATTCTTACCAATGGATGAAGATGAGTTTACAAGCTACTAACCGTTTAATTATGATAAAAAGAGTTAAAATATTGGCTAAAAAATTAATCTTGAGAAACAGATGAAAATATTAATAAAAACAAAGAGTAAAATGTTTAATTAAATGAGAACATTTATGTATGTGCGTCGTACATTTCTCGGTACTTATAACTGTTAAATAAAATACTTTTGTTTAATTGGACTATGGTGGTGATGCATTATATTTTAATGGGGGATTTAAAAGACTCATAATCGTAAATATCAGGGATAATACCGATCAGTAATAATACAACTTTGTAAGCGGTTAATAAATAAAACGCATTAATTTAATATTAAATCGAATATTATCAAGATTTGAAGCATAAAAATGAATTAACTTTTGATTTGGTATTTTCAAGATAATTGGATAAAAAATTAATATTTTTGATTTATTTATCAATTACTTAACTGTTAAATTCGCGTCCAGCCGGTGGGATTTATTTTACTGATACATTTAACGTTGAAAGAGAGAAAGGGAGACAACAAAGCGATAAAGAGAAAGAGAAAGAGGAAGCGAATGAGCATGAGAGGTGAAAATAAATGAAAAGTAAGAGATGAATCAGGTGGTTGAGAGAACAAGAATCACCTTAATCGAGTGCCCATAATATATTCGAATAAAGTTTACGAGCACGTAGCCATACATTTGCAGATATTTATCCCGGGGCGTTTATGAGTCGGTCGTCATTTAACTGCTCAGTGCATCAGCGATGAGATGTGGCTCGTTCGTTCAATGGGTTTAATTAACGTCTTAAGTAGAAGTTGATTATAGAGCTTTCTCAGCTGGATGTTTAAGATAAATATGACCACCGGACACGCCCAGGATTTGTTGGAGTTTAGTATTTCATTGTATACATTGCAATCTATCCCTTTTTTGTTAAAAAATTTTCTTCGCTTTTCTTCTTACCGATGTTTTTAATAGTAACAAATTAATTACTTCAATTATCGTTCAAAAAAATTTTTTTAAAATGAATTAATTATTTAAAAAAAAAATTACGAATTTCGTTTTTTTGAGATTTTTTTAATTTTTTCTGAGTACAATCTTTCAATTTGTCTTATAAAAAAATTAACTTAAAAAATTATCACAGTTATTAATTTTTATAGAATTATTTTGTTTAGTTAAACTCCAGAAGTTTGTGGTTTATGTTTATTTTTTATCATTAAATTTTTACTTTTGAATAAATCTACACGGAAAAAAAAATTAACGACTCTTAAAAAAAATTTTTAAACCAAGAAATTTATTTTTAAAAGTTTTATCGTCTTGATTTGAGTAAAAAAATTCTTAAACTGAAAAATATTTCTTAATTTAAGTAAATTTTATTTGATAGAAGACAACGTACACAGTAAAAAATTTTTCCTCATTGTGTAAAGTGTAAAAATGTTTGTGTAGAATTTAATATTTTAGTATGTTGATTCAACACAGATTGTGTAAAAAAAGTCATCAACACAAATTTTTGTGTTAAATTTGACGAAAAATTTTTTACTGTGTAATAAGTCTTAAAAATAATTTTCTTGATTCAAGAATTTTTCTCAAGAATCAAATTAATTTTTTTTTCAGTAAACTGGTCTTGTCCAAAAGTTCAAGTCAATAAGATCTAACGTGTGAGATCTAATCGTATCCTATCATGTGATGATCATATCATCTTCTAGTAATATAAGTAAAGATATAAGCAATAGCCGAGAAGAGTAGAAGAGATCAGCTGCCCGGGAAACCGTTGACCTCTCCCGGAATGTATAGCGTAGCCTCTCACCCGAGTAGGATTTACGCGGGGGTGCATTGTTCATGTCAGAGTACACAGTACATCGTACATCGTACATACTACATACTACATCCCGTCTGGTCGCGTCCCACGGCGGCAGTTGCTAAGATAATTCAGGTTAATTCATATGTAAAATCCCTTCCTCCTGTCCATCAACCGTCACGCTACCTTTCATATCTTCTATTTACATTATTTTCACAATAATTATTTTATTATAATGTAATATTAATAAATTATACCGCAGAATTTTATTGCTAAGAAATCTTTTTTTTTTAAATTAAAATTTTTAAAATTTAACATAAGTGCTGTCGTGTATTATGCGGACACTGCAGGAGATATTGAATAAAATGTGAGTTAACATACGTGATAAAGTTAAAGTGTGAAAGTATATGTTGTATGAAATAATTAAGAACGATTTAAAACAGATATTTAAGCTGTAAGTATATACAATATATATAGGACTATGGTAGGTTCCGGTGAGTGTTAGACACGCTGCGTAGTTTAAGATAATAGGTGCTATCTTCTCGACTAATGGATCCCATGGGTGTCGCTAAAACCTTCCCGGTGTGGGTAATGATGTTTTATCGATTCGCGGATCCTCGTAACTTAACGTTACGCTGTTACCTAAAGCTATAGGTATAGACTGTCCGGGCACTTTGCTAGTTTTAAAACTGAGATACAATATAGTGTCCAGTGTGTCGAACGTGTATAACCGACCTCTAACAGTATATTATTCGCCGGTAACTATCGTTACTATCCCAGGGACCATACACCGTAGACCATAGACCATAGGTAACCCATGTTTTCCTCCCTCGCACTCGCTATTATATACCAAAGTAACAACTACACTTATTCTACGCAATCAATAAATTCTTTACTTTATGTTTTTTTAACTGTCGCTTAAATTGCTTTCGAGGATAAAAGTTTTTTTATTTTTAGTTTTATTGATTTAATAGTTTTTAAAATTTTTTTAAATTTAGTGGTGATAAAAATTTAAAATTAATTAAAGAATCAATGCAAGTGTAGTGAAAATAAATTTCAAATTAAAATTCTGAAGTAAATATACATTGAAAAAAAATTAACTTGAATCAAGAGAAAAATTCTTGAACCAAGAAAATAATTTTCAAGAGTTTCATTGTCTTGAATCAAGAAGAAAAATTCTTGAATTGAATAAAATTTACTTAAACCAAGAAAAATTTCTTAGTTTAGGAATTTTTCTACTTAAATCAAGAAGATGAGATTCTTCAAAATTATTTACTTGATTCAAGTAAATTTTTTTTTCTGTGTAGGGATATAAAAAATTAGATATAAAAAATTATAAGGAACATTTTTTAGTTGAAATTTAATTATTATATGTCACATAAAAAAAAACTTATTAATCAAATTTAAAATTCCTATTATATATATATATATATATATATCAATTTTCATATTTATTATTGAAAATGTCTCAAAAAATGATTAAATTTGAAGTTAAATTATAATATATTCAATCTCGTAAAAAATTTGAATTTAATGTCAAAATTTGAAGGCCCCAAATTTATAAGTGTATAAATTAAATATTAATAATTTTAATTGACGCAATGAATAGTTTAAACTGACGTTGACTGACACCTAATGTTAATACACTAAGAGTTTGTCCAAAAAAGGAATTAATTACGCGGACAATAGGTTCGCGCTCTCGAGCGTTTTCACGGTTTCGTGGCCTCGGTTTCCGAGGTAAGAATTATAAATACTTTTATAATAATATAATATGATATAGCTGGAGGGAATAAATTTTTTTCGAGCCGTCGCGGCAAAGGCCATACTGTTATGTTAATAAAGTTCTTAAACAATTACACTTTAATTACATTATATCCCAGGTTATTTAATGTTACGAGTTGCGATTATGATAATAAGATGGATTATTGTTATGTTTAATAATTCACCTAAAAAACTGTTAGACAGAGTGGCGCTACGCGTCCTCGTAAATAACAGTGAGCTTTTTACGATTCGATAATTATTTTTCCGCGGAAAAAAAAGCCGTATTGTAAGCGGGTGAGCTCTATAAGGGAGAACAGGCGCGTGGAAAATAGTTTAGCTCCTAAGCGCCGTGGAAATAAATAATTGGATTAATCGTACCGACACTCGTTAATCAGCGGTGTCTGACAGTGAAGACGTACAGTCAGATGCGGAGGTGCGAATAAAACTATTCCAAGCAATTAAAATCCTTTCCTAGGGAAATTCTTGTATATTGCTTCCTGTTTTATTGTAATATGTCGCGGTAACTATAACGTCTTTTTTTGTTAAAAAAATTTATTTATTTTATTCTATTGTATTGTACTCTGTAACTGACTGACGTTTTTGCAAGTCTCTGGCTAGAAAATTATTTAATTAACTGATGAAAGAAAATAATTATTTAATCTAACTGAATTTTTATGAAAAACTTTTTTTAGTAATTTTAAATTAATTATTTTGGCTAAAATATTAAAGACGTAAAAATTGATAAGGACTTTTTTTTTTGTAGAGCATTAAATTTTCTACAAAAAGATCTCGTATAATTTTTTTGTATCTCCAATATTTTCCCTGTAATTAAAATTCGCTCTAGACACAGATAAAGAGCGAGAATTTAAAATGACAAATTAAAAATAAAAACTGACCAGTGTGCGTTCGCTTGTGTGCCTTGAGGTGGGAGCTCTTGGTGTAGACTTTGTCGCATCCCGCGACATCACATCGGTGAACTTTGCGTCGCTTGAGGGCATCCCCGCAGTCACTGTCGACGTTATTGTGGCTACCACCGTGTCCAGCAACTCCGCTGTTACCTCTGCCGGTGAGGCCAATCCCAGGCGTCAGTGCCGGTCGTTTGTGAAATACACTAAAATAAAAAAAAAATCATCAATAAAAATGTATCATCATAATCTTCTTCGATAGCCTTACTTACACATTGTACATGATAAATAATAATATAATAAATGCCGGGTACAACGGTACAAGGTTATAAAGAATCAACAAGAAGTGGATGACAATGAATGATCAAGATCGATGATGGAAACATAAACCTGGCTGTTAGAGTTTTTTATCAGCGAGCGTGCCTGTTTTGGCGATGAGCCGATCTGCCGCGAGTAGCAAATGTAATAATTTTTTACATTTTTATTGTATATCGCGGACGCGGATAATATCGAGAATTATGACGAGTGAGCAAGAGATGGATCGGGAGATTAAGACCCGATAGAAAAAGGGACCAGGCTGAGGTCGAGGCAAGAAATTTGACGGCATCATAACGATAACCTTGGGGATTTATATAAATTCCCGATATATATTTTATTTATTCACAACATCTTCATTTATTCGATCCGAAAGATTCGATATGTATGATATGATACGATATGATGGAAGTCGGTGCAGGCGTATATGATCCCTGATGGAAAAACTTGCCGGTAATATCCTTTCTCGGCACGAAGCAGACGGCAGCCTTACCGATTGTCTACTCGGTCATACATCAATAAACTCTTAATAATACGGATGATATCCATAGCTCGTTATTCTCACCGTACACCAACTATTCAAGGTAATCGAATGTAGAAATTGCGTTCGTGACTGCGTCTACTAACATATTACACTGTATAATAGTTTTATTAATCTATTACGGTACCGTTCTATTCTTCTAATCATTATTATCCAAATATTTTTGTTTATATTTAATAATTTTATTTTTTATGCAATAATTTTGGACAAAAAAAATTCTTAATAATTATCAAGAATATTTATTCTTGTGTGAAAAAAAAAATTTTTAACAGAAGTAATTTTTTTAAATAATAAAAATAAAAAAAAATTTAATAAAATTTTTGTACTCTTACAAACAATCAAAAATTATTAATATAAAAATTTGAATTAATTTTTAAAATAATGATTGACAAATCGATATGAAATATAGATTACAATATTAAAAAAAAATTAGAGTTATGATTCTCGGTCAAGTTCATAATTTTGAACAAAAAACTGATAAAAACATTTGATTACAACAACAAAAATAATTTTTGTTTTGTAAATAATAAAAATAAAAAAAAGTTTAATAAAATTTTTGAACTCTTACAAACAATCAAAAATTATTAAAATAAAAATTTGAATTCATTTTTAAAATAATGATTGACAAATAAATATGAAATATAGTTTGTAATATTAAAAAAAAAAATAGAGTTATTAATTTCGGTTAAGTCCATAATTTTGAACGAAAAACTGATGAAACTATTTGGTTACAACAACCCGTAAACATTTGATCCGATAACATGGAATTAATACCACTTAAATAAAAAATACTATCGCAATCTAATAATACTTCTTCATAAAATTTAGTTATTTATAATAGGGATGATAGTAATTTATTAACGCATCGTTTACGATAATTTTGATTATTTCGTAGCTCGTAAATAAATAGTTAAGATAGACGGATAGATAGATAAATATATAACTTATATAAAACGGTAACTCGGTTGGACAGTCGCCCGCATACTCACAGTAGACACCTAACGAACCCTCCTGCGGCGAATTATCGCTCTTGTACCGTACCAGTGAATACTTTACGAGAAAATGCATATAGTATAGAGTAAAATTAAAGCTATTGCCAAGTAAAGCTCATATCCGGCAAAAACTCGCCAATAGAAATAGAATCTTAAGTTTATTAAATCACAATTTATTTTATTTTTAAATATTTATATAAATTACAAAGATTTTATTTATATATTGGAAGATATCTTTCTTCTAATCGTCTGGAACTCGCAGTAAAGATAAACTTTAAAGTACCGCTAATAAATATTTACATTTTTTATTTTATTTTATTTTATTATCTTCCTCAACTTCCATTACCGTATCATATGTATAACAAATTATCCATAAACATATTTTTAAAGTAAATATTATTTCCAATTAGCAATTATATGAATTTTTCTTCTCGGTCGTTCTCTTCGGCAAAACATTAAATCACCAATCGATATTAATTAACAAAAAATATCTTAAATTGCCTATTAAAACGTCAACGGAGGACATAATAAAATAAAAACAATTATTAAAAAAAAAATGTTGACTGCTGTCGCTCCTTATGTTTCTGTTTCTGTTGTTGTACCTAAATTATGGGAAAACAATTCGTGTTTTAAAGGCAAGGGACATTACATACTCCTATATTACTACTCACATCATAGATATTGCTTAACGATTAAATGTTTTTGAACATATCCAATATTATTGAGACTCGTTAGTAATATTTATATACACACTGCTTGTACAGTGAGTAAGTATATATAAAGACTGCTCAATACGCCAAGGGATTTCATCACGACGCGCGTCCAATCGAGTCGCACGCGGCCGTCCACCGGGATCGACGTGTAGCAGAACTCGATCGATTCCGCTGGGAGTCATTTCACGGTGGGAAACGGCTCTCGATCTCGATATGCCATATTTCTGACTCTTACTCTCCCCAAGTTCCTCGTTCCTTCGTTTTATTGAATTTCTATGCAATACATACATGACCTGAAGGTTCAATAATTTGAAAAAAAATTTTTTTTTTCAATTCACATTTTCAAATTAATTAATCCACACAGAAAAAAAATGTTCTTGAATCAAGTATATAATTTTGAAGAACTTAATCTTCTTGATTTGAGTAAAAAAATTCTTAAACTAAGAAATTTTTACTTGGTTTAAGGAAGTATGAGCGCTAGGCGGGGTGGGGATCGGTATTGACTCTAGCGCGGTAAGAGGAGAGCAGTAGCAATATGATTTTTCTCAATATATAGATATACATTTAACATTGACTAATGGCGGAATTTATTTTTCTTTTAATTAATACACTTTAATTAGTCGGGCAAGTGTAAATTTTTTTGAATTAAATTTAGTACTAATATATTTACTTTCATCCATAAGTTTTTTAAAAATATTCACCGACAGTTTTACGAGAAAAATACAGAAATGTATCTGTGTTTGGATGTTACCCCATAAGACCAATGTTAAATTGCTCAACTTCAAAGTTAATTACTTATTTAAATAATCGGGCAATCTCTTTCAAATTTTCGGAATTTATTTAGACATATTTAAACTTCATATTAAAAAAAAATCAAGCCTTTTATCAAAAGTTGTCTTGGTGCTCGTACTTCCTTAAGAAAATTTAACTTGATTCAAGAATTTTTCGTCTTGATTCTAGAGAATTACCCTCTTCAAAATTATTTTCTTGGTTCAAGAATTTTGCTCTTGGATCAAGTTAATTTTTTTTTTTCAGCGCACATAATTATTTCCAACAATTTTCATTTAAAAATCTTCGATTTTCTTAGCGGGAAGTTGAAAAAATTCATTACAATATTAATAATAAAAAATATTTACATCAATTAACAGTAATAACAATAACATAAATAACGATTCAAAAACGAATTTGACTCGAAAAATTAATTTTTATGTAAATTTATTCACTGATAAAATCAAAACTCGTAAACGGTAAAAAAAATTTGATTAAATTTACCTCGAATATTGTCGTAAGACCGGAAAACGCCTACATAAAAAATTTTATTTATTGCATAACCACTAAAAAACACTACTTTAAACCATTTATCGCGCTGGACAACAGCTTATACATATACTATACAATATATAATACGGTAGTCTAATAAACATAAATAATTTAGCGAAAATTTATCAGGCTCTTAAAAGAGGTCAATCCAAATTTCTCTTTTTTTCTTAAACAAAAAATCCCGTGGTAAACTTTCACGTCGAGTGTTAATGAATATTTAATAGTGTTACACTCGATCTTATTGTTAAATTCACTTTACTTTGATAGTTATCTCGGACACAGTTCTGTGAAGTTCAAGTCCAGACACACCCGCTGTGTTTTTCGGGTGTTTATATTTCATTATAAAAAAAAATGTAAATGTAAAACGAAAAAAAAAAATGAAATCGTCATGTATAATGAGACGAAACAGGATTATGTACTTACAGCGAAGCCTCCTTTATCCTTTGTAACGCAAGGAGGGCCGCCGAGGATGATACGAAAACAGGATCAGGTGGTTCAATACCACAGACTGATACTTCTCTCTCCCGCTGCCTCTCGCGGTCCCGTTGTCTCTCGCGGTGCTCTCGATCTCGTTCTCGGTGTTCTCGCTCTCGTTCTTTATTTCTGGTCACGTCTCTCGGTTCCTGCCTCTTCCGGTCTCGTTCCTGCTCGCGTTCTCTTACAATGTCCACTAGTGGTAATGCCGGTGACACTGTAACAAATTAATTAAAACAATAAATAAATAAATTGTTGGATTGTTTAGAAAAAAAAAAAAAAAAAAAAAAAAAAAAAAAATTCCGAGTAAATTTTCATCGAAAGCTGGCGCCAATTCACATTGCAGTAAATATATAAATGTTTTATAATCCATAATGTTAAGTAGACAAGGCTGTGCATCATGTTTGAGTCGCGGGTAAAAAACCGCGGAATAAAGATTTACTCTCGATACGTCTGAGATGGATCGCTCGGAGCACGATAGATCGATCGATTAATGCCCGCGGTACTTACGCATCAACGTCCTTGTCGTGTTTACCGTCCTAAGTACATGACATGTTCATGTAATATAATATCATACTGAATCGCGATCAAGTTTATTAGTACTGAAAGATATCGAGGCTTTCCGGATGATCTAGATTTCCCGATTCGCAGATATAATAGTGTGTATTAGTTTATTACGCACAATAACGCATTCTTGTTATGTTTAAATTGTTTTATTCTTATCTGTCAGACCAAGGCCTCTACGCCTTGTGTTATTATTGGTATTTTTTTTTTTTTTAGTTCTTATTTCTTGTTTCTAACTGGGTCATGATTTAGGCTCCGAGGTCGCTGCTGCTATTTATTGAGACAGTCTCAATGCGAAATGTCAGAAAGGCCATAAATATTGCGAGATTTATTGTATCGTTTGTTTGAGACACCCCATAAGTCCTCGGTAATTCGTTTTTCATGAGACAAAACACGCACTTCTGCTTAATGTCATATTTTATAAATGAAATAAGTAATTATTTTATTATTAAATAATTACTTGGAATCAAATTTTGTATTCGATAATAATTATTAAATTTTTTTGATAATTTAAAAAAGTAGTAAGAAAATATTTTAAAAAATTGCTTTGATAATTTTTTGAAATATCCACTTCTAAATTTTTTTTTACTTTTCTTGGTAGGGATTTTTTGAATAAAAATAAAATTCTAAAAATTTTCAGATGTTTAATAATTTTATTATAATTAAAAATATATAAGAAATATAAACATAGATTGAAATATTAAAAAAATGTATTTTAAATAATATAAAAAGAAAACTTTTTACAAAATTTAAAACATATTTTGTATGCATAATTTAATGTACTTCAATTAAAATTAAAATACCAAATATTTTACACTGATAGAAGGATTTAGTACAGAGTAGTAAACTGATTTAGTAACAAAATTTTTATTCATTTATTTGGGAGAAACAAATATTTTGTACCCATCATTATTATTTGTTACAGTTTAATCAATGATTTCTTTATATGAACAAAGCCTTATTACATGGAAGTAAATATTTAGTTCCACCAAATAATATTTAGTAACAGGTACTAAATATTTTTTTGGCAAGTATTGTCGGTAGATGGCTATGCTTTAATTCCAACGTTTATGTTATACATAACCTATTCACTGACTTAGATTATTTTATTCAGCTCGATTTTGGGAGATTTATTAAACCTTTAAAAACACACATACTCCCAATAAATGTCTTCTATTTCTGTCTTTTCTCAGTGGTGTTTAGTTAAGATTTTTCAATTTGTCTATTATTGATATATCAATATAGTTTTTTAACACATATGTTAAAAACTTGTTTAATTTAAAATTTTATAAATGTCTCAAACAAAAAAATATAATTTAATGAGATTATTTTCTTTATAATACCTTAAATTTTTACTTAAAATTATTTATTTGAATTATTTTTATTTATTTTAAGTTAAAAAGTTAGGTTACTCGCTAAAATTAGCTAAAAAATTAATTTCTTTGATACCAATAAACGATTTATTGAGTACCAATAAATCATTTGTTAAATACTACTAAATATTTATTTGGTGGAACTAAATGGGCTTTAATAAACGATTTAGTACCTATTACTAAATATTTGGTAATGAAAAGTTTGTTACTAAATCATTTAGTATCTGTTACTAAATCTTATTAAATAGAACTAAATCCTTCTATCAGTGTAATATATCAATCATAAATTTCTTACATAAATTTTTACCATAGAGATTTTACCAACAAGCATTATTCTCAAACGAACCAGCGACATATGTCAGGATAACGACATAAAAGCTATTTCCCCTATCTCATGTAGCACAGCCATTAACCGCTTAATTAGCCTTATACACATTGTAGTTATTGCTCTCCCAACTCTATAACCATAGAAGCATAATCCGTGACTTTGTCTCTTCTCTCTCCGAAGAATCCACCTGTTTCCCTCTAATTCATCGGCGTTGATATTTTTCTTGTTAGAGTTGTGGCATTAACTTTTCTCATTTCGGTCTGCGAGAGGGTAAGGGCCGTGATCTTCGACATCAAATGACGTCGGTGATCATCAAGATACTATACCGGGAATAAGATACTGACAGGTCACCGGTACGTAAATGTCTTGCGTACTAGTCGTAACCCCAAAGCGCATTTACGAGTAATAACCGCATCGCATCAACAAGTTAACTTTATTTAAACTCTCTGTGACGAAGACAGACAGGGATATATCCAAGATGATTAGATTAGAGGCGATTAGATCCATACAATTTGCTTATTCTTATTAGCTACTCTCAGTTCTCATCTTTTAATTTTATTTATGTGAGCCATACTGCAGGTAAACTGCTCTAATGCTCATAGAGCACTACTTTAGTAGGGTGTACCGAGTAGAGGGCAGATGCGATAGAACGAGAGAGAGTAGGTAATTGATAATGTTCAACTCAGAGGTTAATCCGTGGATTTATGGCCCAAGTGTGTAGCAAACATTTTTCGAATTGAGCCAAATTGAGGGATAATCGGCAGACGGTAATGCCTCGCTGTCGAGTGGATGAGATAGCTCCTCGTCCCGGTGATAGTCGGGTTAAAGTGTACGTTTAGTCATACACATACGTACTCATGTGAACTAGCTTACGCGTGGGCAACATGTTTGATTTAATGCGTTTAACAATTGCCTGCAATATAGACACGTACATCCAACCGGCCGCTTAAACTTATTATTATGCTTGTGATTATTATTGTACTTAGATACTCAGTGCACCTTATGCATTAAACAGTGCAGACTCCATACTCTATACATGATATAATACTGCGATCCACTCGGCTAACTACACCACAGCTAAATAGCTAAATTATTAGCAGCGTAATGCTCCTAAAGCCGCTATTAATACGACTACGAAATATATGCTAGGAATATAAATAGTTGTTATTTTAATATTGTATTGTTTAAGATGAAAAATTAGTCTCTTAAAAATCTAGCTCATTAATGCAGATCTTTTGATGACTTTTAATAAAAAGTTATTGCGGAGACGCTTTGTCAAGAGCAAATGCCACGAACCAACGTGACGGTATGAAATTGTTTGAGTTAATTCATTGTGTATTGTATTGTACAGTATTCAGTATTCAGTATTGTATGTGCTAATCAACAGCCGTGGACTTATGGGACTTTTCGCTTTAGTTGCTTCGCGGTGATTACGAGTGTTAATTGCAGAGACGGGTGAAAGTGACGCGTGCCAACCTCTGTCACGATTGTGCTACTAATTTATACACTTTAATAAGTTTGTCCTCTTGCAAAATTGATAATTGTTTGAGTTTTGAGGCGTCTGGGTAAATGGTCTTTGTTGTTTTAGGTGCTTTTGGATGTTGAAAGGCTCTGAGTTTATTTTATTTTGTATAAAGAAGTCTTTTAATTAAGCTAAAAAATTTTTTTTCGATTTTTAAACCACACACGGAAAAAGTAAACTGTAATATTCACTCGGATTCCGGTTAATTTTTATAGTTTCAAACAGTAAAGCGGACATCGGGGTAGCAAAAATATAAATATTACAGAACTTAATGTAGAAAGTATAAAAGCCACAATTTATGATTTAATGTCCAAAATAAGTGATTAGCAGCTGTCACTATAGTAAATAACGACTCTTTCATCTTAAAAAATTACAGTTTCAAACAGTAAAAATTGCCATTTCAATATATAGTCCATATTATGAGGAGAAGGGGAACTCAGTTGAAAGAGAAGGGGGTCTCACTCTGGGACAATTTAACATTTGAAACAGTAAAAATTATACTTTTGAAATATACATTTTACCAGTCCAAGCAAGTCAATAATTACAGTTTGATTTTTAGCGTTGCGTTTAAAATTTACCATTTTACTTTGTAAATATTGACGTTGCTTGTATTAGAAATTTATTAACTTTATTTTATACTTTTTACATATCATAAGATCATTTTTTAGGTACGAAATGATAAATATCAAAGTCTGAATTCTTAATTATTATACTTTAACATTTTAGACATTTACATTGAGAATATTACTGTTTGAAATAGTATTTTCTTCCATGTAAAGAGTAAATTGTAACGTTTAAATGGTAAATATTATAAAGTGAATAGTAAAATCACGATTTTACTGTTTGAAAAGGTAATTTATAGCAGTTGATCATTACTTATTATAAATCGACTGTTATTTATTACAGTTTACTTTTTTCTGTGCAAAAATAAGAAAAAAATATTTAAATTTTCATTAAGAAAAAAAATAAGTGGAACTTAGATGAAAATTAAAATTCGTGTGAGTTATTAATTATTAAATGTAAATTTACATTTTTATAAATAATTTACATGTTTATAAATATTATTAAAATTTTTATTGTCTTCAGATTAAAAAAGATAAGATAAATAAACAAATCTAATAAGATACCGCAGAATTGTTTTAAATTCTCAGTAGATATTGTAGAGAAGAGAGGATTTACGGGAGTGGCATCTGCGAGCTTCCTGGTGTAGTTTCAGGTTTGATTTCAGGATTATCCACCACAACAGTAACAGCAAGAGCACGTGCAGTGAAAGACACAGCACACCAAGTTGTGTTTATTCTGAAATCGATTTTATAAGCTGGTATGGATCCAGCAACTGAACAACTGGAGGCATACGTGTGCATTGTAGATAGGATGGGAGGATTTAAAAGAAGTAAGGAAAGAGTTGAAGAAAGAACAACACTACCCTCTACTCTAGTGCACTACTGGTACAACTGGTCCTTTTCTAAAGTTATGACATTATATCGCACTTAGCGAAGATGCTATCGGCAATACTGAAACACGACGAGCTGACCGTCGGCCATTAGTATCGATGTTCTCACGCCTTTGTAGCGCATACAAGACCACAACAAGAGATGCGGGTTACATATTGTTGCGGTATCGGTCTCTGGGGTTTATCTTATCCGGGAATCGACGACTGTAAATAATGATTGATCGGAAAAATGAATCCCTCGTTGTGTTTTCACGATTCGCTGGCACACATGTAATCCAATATACATACTTATACATTTATATATATTTATACATTTATAGGTAGGTGTTGTTGTAAGGAAGTTGCTACTTGTATAAATGCCGCGGTTTAGCTCTCGTTTGTATGTATTATATCGTGGATCCGCGATATCGTCGAAAGGAGATACTGGGCCCACCATCGAGTACTAATAGTCCTGCTACCTTATCTTATACACGAATAATATTTTTATGTTCCGTTTTTTTTTTTTTTTTTTTTTTTATTTTCAATTCGCAATAACAGTATTAGTATTTTTTTTTTTTTTATTTATATATTTAACATAATTTATAAAATGATTTATAAAATTATTGCGTAGCCAATTTAATTAAAAATTAATAATTAATTACATGATTCATAGCCAAAAGTTAACCCGAGTAAAAATTCGAGTCCCGTTTTGACCGTAAAAATGTCCCAACTCTTTGAAGTCTAATATGCCGCTAAAAATCGAGTCTATTTTGACCGTACAAGACGGTATCGGAGAATAAGTACGGTTAAAACAGGCGTACGCAGGTCTGTTTTGACCGTAAAAATTTCCAGGAGTATAATATTATCATTATAAATATTATTACTATATTTGTCATCTTGTTGATTATTATTATTTCTCTTGCCATCTTGTAGTTCTTAGGCGCGAAAATTTAAATTAATAAAAAACATGAAAAGTTGACATTTAAAAATTAAAAATTTAATAATAATAATAACAATAATAATCTCAGAGAAGGGTTTTTCAAAAAAGGGAAAAACTGACGTTTTTCATATTTTTTTTTTACTCTAAAATTGAAATTTTTCAAAAAATTAAAAAAAATTTTTCTATTTTAGATTTACTCTGATAAAAAAAATATTTTACAAGTAGAAAAAAAAAATTTTTTTAATTATCGATTTTTCGATATTTTGCTAAAACTTTTTTTTAACCCAAAATTTGAAATTTTTCATAATTTGTTTTTAGTTAAAAAATTGAAATGAGACTACTGAGATTCGCCTTTTACCAATCGGCAGTGTAGCGATGCGGGTAGCGCGTAAGTCTTGACGAGCGATAGGTTCCAAGTTCGGTTCTCGGTTAGGGCAAAGCGACTTTTATTTATTTCTTTATTTACGAAGCGTATTAGGTTAATATTAGGTTAAATTAAGTTACCATAAGTAATCCTTTCCTCCTATTTCCTTACTCCTTAATATGTATAAACTGGACAATAAATAACCCCTGTTCGTAAAAAGACTCAAATTTGGGAAATCATCCATTTTTGTTTTTTTTATTACAAAATTAATTTTATATATTTTTTTGTGCTCATAAACAATCTTGATAGTAGTAATTGTAATAATTGTTAATTACAAATTTTTATGTTAATGACAATTATTATTAATTACTATTACTTAGTTTTTATAAAAATAATAATTATTATTCATAATAATAATTATTATTGCAGTGATTGAAACAAAAAAAAAATAAATAAATGGGATTTCAATTGGATTTGAACCCGGACCCCTAAGAATTTTAAAATTTAATTTATTATTATTTATTATTATTATTATTATCATTATTTCAAGCCTGGTTTGACCGTAATCGTGGTAGAATGGGACAAAACTCCACTAGTTACGGTGAAACCAGGCTCAGTTTAAATGAGCTATCAATACAGCGCCAAGTCTGTTTTGACCGTAAAATTGAGATGGGAAAAAATTACGGTTAAAACGGAACTCGAATTTCGACTCGGGAAAATATTTAATTGACCAATTTTTTTTTACTAAAAATGTGACATAAATAAATGCCATTAAACTAATAGAAAAAATTAACTTGACCACAAAAAAAAAAAATTTAGGCTCTGAGGTATATTTCGAGGATATTTAAAAAATTTGTATTTTTAAAAAATAATATAAAAGTTTTAACTAATAATTAGATGAATGATTTTTAAATATTTGTATTTATTATTCTTTAATAAATTTTACTACTATAAAAATCGAAAAATTAATTTTTTTTTTTTTTTTTTAAATTAAACAATTTATCAAATAATAAATTTTGTCAAATCTGTTCACTTTTATTAGATAATAAAAGCGATTAATTAAAGGATCAAAGCATTGGAGAGTTAATAATTACTATGAAATTGATCAAACAGCCGTTAATATTCCTGTTATTTGTAATGAATATTTTTATCTCAAGTAGCTAATTATAATTATTTAATGATAGAGGATGATTTAATGATTCAGTAAATATTTAAAGTAAATCGATTAAAAATTAAACAAAAGTATATACTTTATTGAAGTTAATAAAGCAGTTAAGTTAGATAAATTTCGAATTATTATTATTTTAAAAGCAGGGAATGATTGATCGATAAGTTGTGTGCTGGTGGTTTTCAACCAAGCGTGAGAACCACCGCGATGGGTTATCGATTATCGCATGAGAGCAAAGCCCTTACAGTCAGTCGTATTTCCCGAAAGCGAGATGAGCAATATAAGGTACTTGTTACCTGTACACTTGTACCTCGGCCGTATACAATATTTTATATGGATTTTTTCTCATCTTATAATAATAATCCTGGAGAGATTCACTAGAGTAGCGAACGCACTAGGAACTCGATAGCCTTTTAACCATTTTATTTATACATTAAAAATAAAAATCAACACTAGTCGAATCAATAAATCTGTTGGGTAAATATTTACAAATCTCGAGGCTTATAACTTTGAAGCTGCACACCTCAAGTAAAGTGCAAAGTGTTAGTGCGGTGAAAAATTTTGGCCGGTTTCAAAAATGTTCAATTTATTATCAATAAAATTGAATATTTGAAAAGATTTATCGATTTACGGGAAAAAATAAATAATTATTGTTATTAAATAAATTGATGAATTAAAAGCCCGCGTGATAATTATAATAGCGTGGAATCGCAAGTATTAAAAGAGTTTAAATTTAAAAGTGTATTTATTTTTATTTTTTATTTTGTTGACGCTTAAACCCAGAGGGTTATCAGCTTAGACTCCGGAAGGACCAGATCGTAAAGCAGGAGCGGGATTGCCGAATACCTTCGCTCTGTAATTATATATTGCAGGCCGCCCTCACTCTTTTATTACACATATCTGATGGTTTATACACATGCCTTAACTTTGCTTTGCTTTTACTTTGCCTTACACATACGCGGATATTTTATTCTTTGGGCGTTGAATTTTCACGGCGAATCTTACTTTATACTCTCAGCTCTTAAATATATTTATCCGTCTATATACTATCCATACACAGCAACGGTAATACAATCAAGCCGGGCTGAGAAACACGAGCCACATACACGAGTCGGGAAGAGAAAAAGACAGGCGATGAGTGCCAGAGTGCCGCGTGGGTGGATTACTCGAATCGCCCGAGGAGAGGTTCTGGAATGCTAAACAACGCGAGTGTGCTGAATCCTGGTTATCGGCTCAACGTCAATTACTCAATATCACTCGTATTTTTTTATCCTTTGCCAAACTATTATTTTTACTTTTTATTGATTGCTTCTTGCTGTTTAATTTAATAATTATTCTCATTTACATTTTTTATCTCAGACTCGGGAATTTTATGAATTTTATTAATACCATCAATTATTTTTAAATTTAATAATTATTGCTTAATTAATATTCATTGATATAATTTTTAATCATTATAAATAAATATTTAAGCCAGAAATACATTTCAAAATTTTGTTATTAATATATTTATTCACTTAATATTCGTATTTGGAGTTTAGAATTTAATTTCTGGCTAAGTAGTAAAAGATACGACAAAATTAAGGACCTTTTTTTTAAGAATTAAATTTTCTACAAAAAAGTTGGAAATTTTTCTGTATCATTAATATTTCTCCAAATTTTTACATTAAAAAAAAATCTTTCAAATTCACAATATCAAATAATTAATTTTTAAATTTCTAACTGAAAATTTATCGGAAAAATTGTGGAAAGAAAAATACCTAGCTCTAATTCCAACTAACTAATTAAATAAATCACCTGAAGAAAAAACAGTTTCCAAAAAATCCTCTAATTTATCGATCTAACCACTTAGCTTCCCGGCGTATAAATCGTGAATGAATAATGAATTAATAATTGAAAGTTTGCGATTGGACTGATTTCAATGAGCCGAGGGTGGAAATAAATGGCCGAGAGCAGATCTCGGGACGGAGGAAGAAGGAAAGAGCACTAGGGGAATGGATAATGGATAGAGGATAGAGAATAGCGAACGGAGAACAGAGGAAGGACGATGGATTCGAAGGATCGCAATGTGCCGATACACGATAAATCTATCGAGAGGTGATAGATGAGCCGAGGTGGCTGTAGGTCGCGGCTTAGCCTCTACTCGAGAGGTGAATAGTATCACCCTACACACTGCCTATTCACTACACACCATACACTTTTATGTCTCTCTACATAGAAGCATTCACCTGCAGAAAATAAAGGATGAGTTACTCTTACGTGCCGACACACACGCATCTATAAAGTGTATAAAATATAATAAATAAATAAATAAATAAATATACAGATGCGTATTTTAAAATCCAGAGATTGTGCCAAGGATTCTTGTATGTGCATAGAATAGAAGACTAAGAGACAACAAGATGAATGGAGTTTCGATAAAATGTTTGACTTGTACGATTAAATCCTTAGAGACACCTTTCTCTTATTTTTACAAAAATTATGTTTATTTATTATTTGAATAAATTTCATTGTCTTTAACATCACAGGTGTTTTATTAATAATTTATTGTGACTGTTAGTGTAAAAATAAAATAAAATAAAATATAATATTGAGTTTTGTGATGAAAGTCTGCACGAAGAACTAAGTAGTGAGGATAAGAGAGGATCGAGAGTGGCGATTACGGGGATAATAAATTAAAGCTTACGACCTTATCGGGGTTTATAATTCATCAACCCGTTATATTACGTGGATGTAATGCATTAATTATTTTTATTATTTCGAGATGTCGACTCTTACTCTGCTTGAGAGCAATATTTTATCCTCATTTTTTCTTCCGAAAGGAGTAGACCGCTCAGAGTAGTTCTCTAGGTTACTGGGGACAACAAGTGCCCACAACATCAACGGAGGTATATTATTATACGTGTGAAAGTTCTTCTTTTATTGTCCGTCAAACTTTACTCTGTCCCGGGACTGTCATGATAATAATAGGCTTGCTTTATGGATAGGAGTGTAATCAACACTTGACACTTATATTAGCTGATATGTAAATCATTAGAGCACTTTTCAATTGGATTTTTCAATTTTGTAAAGTCATAAAAAAGTAAAAATTTAATTTTTATAACAAAAAAATAATTCATATTTTAACAATAAAATTTTTAAATTGTTAAAATAAATTTTATTCTTTTTTTTTTTTTCATAAAAAAAAATATTAAAAAGATTTGAAAAAACTAAAAATGAGGACTATTTTTTATTTAAGTAAAAATAACCATTTTTTGTTAATGTTTTATAGAAAATGTCTTTAAATAATTAACATAAAAATTTATCAATTTTCCTTTGATTGAAAGATTTCTTTTTTGTAAAAAAATTAAAATGATTAAAAAATATCTGTTGATTTCCCTAAAAAAAATTCAAACCTCAATTATTATCAATTTTTTTTTAACTTAAACAATTACTTCTATTAGTTGTTTAAAGTTTATCAGAAAAAATCCCATATTTTATAAAAAAAAAAAACCATTTTAACTAAAAAAATCAAAAACGAATACTAACCGACGACATAAATTATTTTTAAGTGGTAAAAATCTAACCAAATAAACAAAACATATAATACATATGTATTTATAGTTATTGGTGTACTGTGAACAGTAAAGGAAAAAGTAGTTAAGCAATTGGTCAGAGTACAAGAGTCCGTCCTTGATGCCGTAGCACGGATTTAAAATAACGCTTGCTCCAGGTATAGTTATCGAGCAAATTGATGTCCTCGGTTCTTATTCTTGTTACACATGTATAATACTAACAGAACCGAATAAAAGTCCCCAGTAAGAAAATAATAAAAGAGTCTCTGTAATATATATCTACTCGCGATTAGGCATACCAGAGTAGAGTAGATTTTTATTTATACATAAATAAATAAAAGTTTAACTCTGAGGAAAGAGAAAAGTAACATATCCGCGCAATAACTGCGGCGAAGCGCTTACGCACTCGACAAAGGGAAAGGAAACAAAGTTCCATCTTGATTGCAGTGGCAATAACGCCAAAACAGTGGTTACGCATCTGTGAGCGATCGTTGTTGGTATAACGAGCTACGAGCTGCTCTACCCAACTCCAAGATACGATACTTGCCCATTATCTCCAAAGACAGAATAAAGAATAAAGTCTTAAAATCTCTCCATGTCCATTGAGTACCTTTCGATACACTTCTGATCATTTTATCCTGGCCACTGTCTTAGACTCCCTCTTGTATCTATTTATTCATATTATATTGTCACGAGTATGAGTAAATTGTCCCAACAGCTGCGACGGATCCGGTACCGGCTGCTTAGTTTATTTTTTTTTAAGTGATTGATTAAAATTATTTATTTATATTATATAAATTTATATAGGGTTTGCTTTTATTTTTTGGTTGCTATTTTTTTTTTTTTTTTTTTTTTTTTTTTTGATAATCAATCATCATTCTATCCAGACTTAGTTATTGATTATTGATTATTGGTTAATACTAATTACTTTAATGGTTAATTGGTAGTTTGTAATAATAAGTGATAATTGATTTTTTGCTGGGATGCTGTGACAAGTTGATTGATGGTAACTAGGTGCGACAAGACATCCGAGACATGATAATAAGAAAAAGATGTGTTTCGATATTAATTGATTCTCTTATGTAGGATTATTATGTATTTTATTTTTTTTTGGTGCTTTTATAAAAATTTTTATCACATTTTTATTTGGACAAATTTTGGTAATTTAAAAAAAAAATAAATTTAGGTCGTTCCAAAATTGTTCTTAAAATGTTTCCATATAAATCTAGAGATTTTTAGTATTTTACAAAAAAAAATCCAATTACAGAAAAAAAATTTTCATTTAATTTTCAAAATTAATTGTTTAAAAATTTCCAATAAAAAATTATTAATAAAACATTTTAAAGTGAAAAAAAAGAGAAATATTAACTTACATTCTTGGGTGCAGTAAAATACATAAAAGAGTAAATATATATTTATATATAATTGGGTGATAGGTAAGCAAGTGAAAAAATTTTGATGTGATCAGGCGATTGGAAAGTATTAGAGTTGTACCAGTTATATATATTAGTACTCTCAACTTGTTGATTATTTCATATTGAGTATGTTTATTTTATTTCCGCTTAATTATATTTCTATTTTAATTACCTCCAAGTATGTATGGATGTAGACAAGTTTTGAATTAAAGAGACCTAGTGGTCGTTAAAATCCAAATAAGGAGAGCCGTCCACCGTCCACCTTCCACCTTACTTCCACCGATCTCCCGATTAATTAATTATCTCCGATTGCGGTAATGGATAAATAGCTTAACCGGTAATTATTTAACTGATTTTTCATTTGAGGGAGCCCTCGGCTCAAGTTTACGCCTCTTTATTTTACTTTACATTGCCTTCAATATACTTATTCCTTTACTCACTGCTAGAACAATTTATTATATCTATAGCTTCGTTCTCAAGATCACTAAGTAGTACCGTCCATGTACGCTTATACTTACCACATATTTAAAAGTAAAAACAAAAGCTTTACGCCCTAGCAACCGCTTTGTTTATTAATCATTACGTTTTTTGTGCGCTTTGAATAAACATCACAAAATCTTCTTATATTGATTAAATAGTTATTTTTTGATTATTAAACATCATGTCTAAGCGTAAGGCTGAGGATAATTCCCTCTTACAATCCTTCGAAAAAAA